>NW_015507569.1:8480-9478 GCF_001515645.1 Sinocyclocheilus grahami | reverse complement strand
TACACAGATGGATCTAAAGATCCTGAAACAGGACGCACAGCAGCAGCAATATATGTTCCAAGGTTCAGGTATAGAATAGCAAAAAGAACATCTAATCATCTATCAGTGTATATGACAGAAATTATTGCAATATTATTATCACGTTCGCTACTGTGAGGGAGCGCGGAGCGAGGAACGAGGAGTACATCAACAAGGAGATTTTAATGACATCAAGGGAACCAGGAAATCACACGTAGCAGGAGAGGTTGACACATACAATACCGGACAAAGAACTCAAAACAGGAAACTATTAAATACACAGGAGTAGAGCAGGGACACAATGAGGAACACCTGAAATCAATGACATAAACATTGGAAACACCTGAAACTAATGAAACATAATAGGAACAGGAAGATAACCAAATAAGGGCATAGAAACACATGGGGAGCAAAACACGGAACAGAGTCTGACATTACTCCCCCCCCTCCCGTAAGGCGTGTCCCGCGCCGTAACAATTCCACCAGGGAGGGGGGGTGGGCGCCCTGGAGGCTGGTGCATGACTGGGATACGGGGAATACCTCCAGGGTGGATCAGGCAGTCCAGGGTGCCATGGCGGCACATGGAGCTCAGGGGCCATGGCGGAGCTGGCAGTTCGGGGCACCATGGCAAAGCAGACAGTTCGGGGCACCATGGCAAAGCAGACAGTTCAGGAGGCCATGGCGGAGCAGCCTCCAAGGCCGCTGCCCCCGCCACGGCCTCTACGGCTAGAGCCCTATAACCCCCCCCAAAAAAAAATACTTGGGGAGAATTACAGGCATCTTGGCTGGAACAGTGTCATGAGAGCGCTGAGGAGGCGCGGGCACCGGAGGGCACTTTCGAGGACCGGGCTCTGGAGGGCCCTCTGGAGGTGCGGGCACAGGAGTGAGCTCTGGACTGGATTCAGGGACTGGAGCCCTAACTGGGCTAAACTCGGGGACTGGAGCCCTCTCTGGGCTTAACTCGGGGACTGGAGCCCTCT
>NW_015507569.1:4319-8205 GCF_001515645.1 Sinocyclocheilus grahami | reverse complement strand
ATATATATATATATTGTGGCGAGTATCCCGAGTCCAGATTAGCGTCGCCCTGGAAACGCCGCTGCCACACTGATCACCGACGCACAACACCTGTGCGCGATGAGTGGCGCACCTGGAGCTCGTTCCCGCTGGCCTTAAAAGCCAGGGGAAGAGACACCAGCGGGAGAGCACCCCAGAGCTCCAGGCGGCATTAACGATTGTTCTCCTTATTTCACAGACTCTGAGGGCACCCAGGGAGAGGGATCTGCACCACGGCACTTCACCCCATGAGCACCAGTGTGAGACGGGCACCGAGCACCAGTCATCAAGGGCACGTGTGATCAGTGTGTGGGCAAATAAATCACCCTCCGGGGCTCTTTCGACCAGTACTGAGTCTGTGTTCTCATTCACCCCGCGACAATATATATATATACACACAGATGGATCTAAAGATCCTGAAACAGGACACAGCAGCAGCAATATATGTTCCAAGGTTCAGGTATAGAATAGCAAAAAGAACATCTAATCATCTATCAGTGTATATGACAGAAATTATTGCAATATTATTATCACGTTCGCTACTGTGAGGGAGCGCGGAGCGAGGAACGAGGAGTACATCAACAAGGAGATTTTAATGACATCAAGGGAACCAGGAAATCACACGTAGCAGGAGAGGTTGACACATACAATACCGGACAAAGAACTCAAAACAGGAAACTATTAAATACACAGGAGTAGAGCAGGGACACAATGAGGAACACCTGAAATCAATGACATAAACATTGGAAACACCTGAAACTAATGAAACATAATAGGAACAGGAAGATAACCAAATAAGGGCATAGAAACACATGGGGAGCAAAACACGGAACAGAGTCTGACATTACTCCCCCCCCTCCCGTAAGGCGTGTCCCGCGCCGTAACAATTCCACCAGGGAGGGGGGGTGGGCGCCCTGGAGGCTGGTGCATGACTGGGATACGGGGAATACCTCCAGGGTGGATCAGGCAGTCCAGGGTGCCATGGCGGCACATGGAGCTCAGGGGCCATGGCGGAGCTGGCAGTTCGGGGCACCATGGCAAAGCAGACAGTTCGGGGCACCATGGCAAAGCAGACAGTTCAGGAGGCCATGGCGGAGCAGCCTCCAAGGCCGCTGCCCCCGCCACGGCCTCTACGGCTAGAGCCCTATAACCCCCCCCAAAAAAAAATACTTGGGGAGAATTACAGGCATCTTGGCTGGAACAGTGTCATGAGAGCGCTGAGGAGGCGCGGGCACCGGAGGGCACTTTCGAGGACCGGGCTCTGGAGGGCCCTCTGGAGGTGCGGGCACAGGAGTGAGCTCTGGACTGGATTCAGGGACTGGAGCCCTAACTGGGCTAAACTCGGGGACTGGAGCCCTCTCTGGGCTTAACTCGGTGGGCCAAAAAAATGGGCTTTGCCCACTTACTAAGCAGTTCCTCATTTACTGTGGGAAATGCAGATTAGGTACCGTAATCCTGCAGTCCCCACCATGCCAGAGCCAGTTTACGTCATGTCTGCCAAACCAGAGACTTCAGCCAACAGAGCAGCCTCTATGGCTGGAGCCCTATAATCCCCCTAAAAAAAATACTTGGGGAGAATTACAGGCATCTTGGCTGGAACAGTGTCATGAGAGCGCTGAGGAGGCGCGGGCACCGGAGGGCACTTTCGAGGACCGGGCTCTGGAGGGCCCTCTGGAGGTGCGGGCACAGGAGTGAGCTCTGGACTGGATTCAGGGACTGGAGCCCTAACTGGGCTAAACTCGGGGACTGGAGCCCTCTCTGGGCTTAACTCGGGGACTGGAGCCCTCTCTGGGCTTAACTCGGGGACTGGAGCCCTCTGTGGGTTAAACTCGGGAACTGGAGCCCTCACTGGGTTAAACTCGGGATCTGGAGCCCTCCCTGGGCTAAACTCGGGATCTGGAGCCCTCCGTGGGCTAAACTCGGGATCTGGAGCCCTCCGTGGGCTAAACTCGGGATCTGGAGCCCTCTCTGGGCTAAACTCGGGATCTGGAGCCCTCCGTGGGCTAAACTCAGGAACCGGAGCCCACACGGGAGCGAGCTCTGGGGCTGGAGGCGACACTGGAGCAAGCCTAGGGACCAGAACCAACCGCCTTCTCCTCTTCGGTTTGGGGTGAAAGGCGTGGTCGGCAGACTTGACACTGGAGTGGCTTGACCACGGCGCAGCGAAGCAACTTGCAACTTGGGCTATGAGCTTCTCCACCCTTCCTCCAGACTCTAGGACCTTGGTTTCCAAATGAAATACAAAACTTGCTCCCATCTGAAAAGAGGACTTTGGACCACTGGGCAACAGTCCAGTTCTTCTTCTCCTTAGCCCAGGTAAGACGCCTCTGACGTTGTCTGTGGTTCAGGAGTGGCTTAACAAGAGGAATACAACAACTGTAGCCAAATTCCTTGACACGTCTGTGTGTGGTGGCTCTTGATACCTTGACCCCAGCCCCAGTCCATTCCTTGTGAAGTTCACTCAAATTCTTGAATCGATTTTGCTTGACAATCCTCATAAGGCTGTAGTTCTCTCGGTTGATTGTGCATCATTTTCTTCCACACCTTTTCCTTCCACTCAACTTTCTGTTAACATGCTTGGATACAGCACTCTGTGAACAGCCAGCTTCTTTGGCAATGAATGTTTGTGGCTTACCCTCCTTGTGAAGGGTGTCAATGATTGTCTTCTGGACAACTGTCAGATCAGCAGTCTTCCCCATGATTGTGTAGCCTAGTGAACCAAACTGAGAGACCATTTTGAAGGCTCAGGAAACCTTTGCAGGTGTTTTGAGTTGATTAGCTGATTGGCATGTCACCATATTCTAATTTGTTGAGATAGTGAATTGGTGGGTTTTTGTTAAATGTGAGCCAAAATCATCACAATTAAAAGAACCAAAGTCTTAAACTACTTCAGTCTGTGTGCATTGAATTAATTTAATACACGAGTTTCACAATTTAAGTTGAATTAATGAAATAAATGAACATTTCCACGACATTCTAATTTATTGAGATGCACCTGTATGTGGCAAAGTAAATGGGATGGTGAAAATAAAGGATGACATTTCTATAATATTCAAAAAATAGTTGGAAATGAGAGGAGGATTTTTGGGAGTAGAAAGGAAGACAGCATAATATCTTGTCTTAGAACTGGACACACTGCACTTAATCAATGATTATATATAACAGGAAAACGTGAATCTGGACTTTGTGTTAAATGTGATCTTCCTGAAAGAGTTGAACATATTTTAATAAAATGTAAAGGATATGATAACGAAAGATATGCACCTAAAGCTCAATAAGATGCCAAAGAAGAAGAGTTCCATCTCACGCTGATGACGTCACCACCACCGCTGGGTCTTCTGAGGTGAGAAGCAGCTCACAGTAAATACACTTTATATAGTTATAAGGTATGGGTCCTGCTTTAAGCAGTTCATCATTCAAACAGCCATGCAATCATATTTCTAAATGACAATTCTTCTCTGTCTGTCAAAGGGGTCATAATGATGCGATTTCAATTGTTCCTTTCTCTTTGGAGTGTTACAAGCTCTTGGTGCATAAAGAAGATATGTAAAGTTGCAAAGACTAAAGTCTCAAATCCAAAGAGATATTCTTTATAAAAGTTAAGAGTCAGCCACACCTACCTAAAACGCCTCGTTCCAACACGCTCCCACATGTCTACATCACTGTGTGGGAAGATTTGCATAACACCGCCCAAATGTTCACGCAAAGAAAGAAGGCGTAACTTTTATTCTGAAATAAATGAAGGCACTGTGTGTTCCCTTTCAGTCGGTCACTCTCGACGTCATGTCGGATGACCGACGAATTGGGATCTCGCTTAGAGAGACCAATCTACTTCGAGTGTAAACTAAACGAGCCAATGCACATTGGC
>NW_015507569.1:1994-3867 GCF_001515645.1 Sinocyclocheilus grahami | reverse complement strand
GACGATGTGGGTCTTGCTATAGACAACGTATCACCCGGGCGTTTCTGGATGCGGTCGTTACCTGGCGCTGGGTGATGGTCACGATCGCTGCCTCACGTGCCTGGGCATGTAGCACGCTGAGGTGGCATTTGTGGATGATTCATCTTCTAATTGCGGGAAGATGATCATCTTGGAGTTGCGGGCCAAGCTCCGTTTCGTCAAGGGGCGGAGTTCCGTTGCCTCTGCCTTGATCTAGTTCTCCTCATGGCGGCAGCCAGGGGTTGCTACTTCAGGCAGTAGCGTGGGCGGTCTGAGGCACTCCGCAGCCAGTTGAGCTGCCAATGGAACGTGCTGGGCCCTCTACAAGGAGCGTACCAGCCGTATCCTTTGGCGCTCCTCCCAATGACCTGAATCGGATCCAGAAATAATGGCTATGCTTTCTCGGGCCGCCGTAGGGGTAGGGCTCGAGTGGAGACTTCCACCGTGTCCCGAGCCCTCAAGGTTGCACGATTGGTTCTCGGGGTGGTCCGCGCTGGTTCTCAGCGACCCGCCTCGGTGCCTTTATTCCCGGAGGTGCATGAGGGGCTCACCAAGTCATGGACGGCACCTTTTACTGCCGGAAACCGATCTGCTGGTTCCTCCTCCCTCACCACCCTCGACGGTGGTGCAGCTAGGGGGTTACAAGGGTCCCTGCCGGTGGAGCGGTCAGTTGCGATGCAGTTGTGTCCTAATACCACCTCCAACCGGCAGGGAGAACCGTGCCTCCCCTCCCGGGTCTGTAGGTACTCGACTGGCCAGCAATGCTTACATGACCTGTGGAGAAGCTGCCTCCACCTTACACGCTACGGCGTGATTGCAAGTGCACCAGGCCAAGGCACTGAGGGACTTGCACGAGGGTGGTCATGACCCGGAAGTTCGCAGAGACCTCCGCACCGCGACAGACCACGCGCTACGAGCGACGAAGGTTACGGCGCGGTCTCTGGGTCGTGCGATGTCCACTATGGTGGTCCAGGAGTGCCATTTCTGGCTGTGTCTGGCTGACATGCGCGAGACGGACAAGACACGATTCTTGAACGCCCCCGTGTCCCAGACCGGCCTTTTCGGCGACACGGTGGAGAACTTTGCCCAGCAGTTCTCTGCTGACCAAAGCAGACTGAGGCCATCAGATACATCCTACCCTGGTGTGCAGCTGCTGCCGTCGCCGAGGGCGGCCCCCTGCCACCGCCCCGTGGCCTCCAGCAAAGCTGTGCCGTGGAGCCGCTCGCAGGGCAGCCGCCCCGCACGTCCAGGCCCCCGCCAAACCTGGTGGCAAGCGAAAGAGCAAGAGGCCCTGAGACGGGCAACCCAGAGATGGAGGGACCTGCTCTTTGGGAGATGGTAAGCACACCACTCCCTCCCCCGGAGGAGGGCCGGGCGGAGAATCGTTTCATCTTTTTCCGCCACTGACCTCTCGGTCCGTGGTACCCAAATACTCCACAAAGAGCAATTCCTCTATTTCTGGGTCCCCAGAGGGGACGGGGGGTTGTGGACGATCCAGTGCGTATCACACTCACCCTCCTCTCTCGCCAGTGAGCAGCAGTGGGCGGATCGGAAGGACAAACCAACGGACTACCCACGCACCCTCTGCTCAAACGCATGTCAGTGTTACACACACCCAGACCCCGCCTCGGACCGGCTACGAGACGCCCGGGCCGGGTCCCTGCGTTCTTCCGCGCTGCCCCACTGTGGGTACGCCTGTAGTTCCGTTGATGCCACTTGCGCAGTGTCGGGGAGCCTGGCTAGAGCTACCCAGCCCGTCTCGATGGCTCCTTCGAACCGTCAGGCTCGGCTATGCGATTCAGTTCGCCCAGCGTCCCCCCAAGTTCAGTGGCATCCGCTTCACAACAGTGAAGGC
>NW_015507569.1:690-1175 GCF_001515645.1 Sinocyclocheilus grahami | reverse complement strand
CCATGGCCGAGTCCCGAGGTGGGCGTGGCAACGCGGCACTTTCCGGGTCCAAGTCACACTGGCCTGCCGCCAAACCTTCACCCCGTGGTCAGACCTTGCGTTTCTCCAGGCAGGAGTGCCCCTAGAGTAGGTCTCCAGGCATGCTGTGGTTTGCATGAATGCCTCAACCACCGGCTGGGGGGCCACATGCAGTGTCAGGGGTTTGGACGGGGTCCCAACTGCACTGGCATCAACTGCCTCGAGTTGCTGGCAGTGCACCTTGCCCTGAGCCGTCTCAAAGGGCACTTACGAGGCAAGCATGTACTAGTCCGCACGGACAACACAGCGACCGTTGCGTACATCAACCGACAAGGTGGTCTGCGCTCCCGTCGCATGTCGCAACTCGCCCGCCACCTCCTCCTCTGGAGTCAGAAGCATCTGAGGTCGCTTCATGCTGTTCACATTCCTGGGCTGCTCAACCGGGCAGCCGACGAGCTGTCTCGAGT
>NW_015507569.1:0-618 GCF_001515645.1 Sinocyclocheilus grahami | reverse complement strand
TCCAGAAACCTCTCACTGCCAGTTGTTCTTCTCCCTGACCGAGGGAACACTCGGCCTGGACGCACTGGCACACAGCTGGCCGCGGGGCCTTCGCAAATATGCGTTTCCCCCAGTGAGCCTTCTTGCACAGATCGGCCAAGGTCGCGACAGCCCCTCCTTGGCCGATTCCTCTTAGGAAGGATCTACTGACTCAGAGACGGGGTACCCTTTGGCACCCGCGTCCAGACCTCTGGAAACTTCATGTCTGGTCCCTGAACGGGACGCGGAGGGTCTAAGTGACCTACCTCAAGAAGGAGTTGACACCATCACTTCAGCGAGAGTACCATCTACGAGACATGCCTACGCTTTGAAGTGGAACCTGTTCGTTGAGTGGTGTTCTTCTCACCGAGAAGACCCCCGAATATGCCTGATCAGAGTCGTGCGGTCCTTTTTGCAGCAAGGGTTGGAGCGAAGGCTGTCTCCCTCCACCCTCAAAATTTATGTCGCTGCAATCACTGCTAACCACGACCCCGTAGAAGGGAAGTCGCTGGGGAAGCATGATCTGGGTCATTAGGTTCCTTAAGGGGGCGAGAAGGTAAATCCTCCACGGCCCCCCTCTATACCCTCTTGGGACCTGAC
>NW_015507568.1:130687-130986 GCF_001515645.1 Sinocyclocheilus grahami | reverse complement strand
AACCTTTATCTCCATACTGAAATCCCAGATGGCCAGACAGCGATTCAGTTAAAATATTAGTGTCTGAGACACTGTGAGCACTTTAAATTAAAATTTTAAATGCTCAGCTTAAATAAGTAGTATTTGAGCACTATTTAATTTATTTAAATGGCTGAAGAGATACTGTAATATTCTCAAGTGAACTGAGTAGAGGCTTGGACCCGGAAACAGCAGTCCGTACATCATGACTTAACAAGAGGATTCTCCCTAACCCTTGACGTCATCACAGCAAGAACGCCATTCCAGAGCGGAAGTCAATT
>NW_015507568.1:125772-126160 GCF_001515645.1 Sinocyclocheilus grahami | reverse complement strand
TTTTTCTGGTCGACTAGTAGTCGTTCGTTTTAAGCATTAGTCGACCAATCGCACGTTATTTAATAAACCATTTAAATCATAATAATGAGGCTGTAATTACCTTCATAGCCTAATAAGCGCTCAAACACATGCATAAAGCTTGCCACAGCGCACCGGCAGTAGTAACGATTATGAATATGTCAGGAAAAAACAGTAAGGAGCATAAACATTTTAATAATACATTAATAAACTAGTGCTTTTTTATTTTCGGTTTAAGAGATGAAGGATGTCGGCGACACTGACTTGTCATCTCCGCCGTAGTGATGCACAGTATGCGCCTGTATGCATATTTCATATGGATTAGGCCTACATAATCTGAGAATATTTGTTTTCCATTTGAATTGGTTCA
>NW_015507568.1:123563-124013 GCF_001515645.1 Sinocyclocheilus grahami | reverse complement strand
GCACAACAGCAAGACACACGGAAGGGGAGCACTGAATCCGAAGAACCTACTAATGCTGTTTCTTCCTCTCCATTACAGACACAGACTGAGTCCATTCCCAACTCGCTGCTTCTTTGCTACACCTGCGCTCCAGCATGACTTTTCTCCTACACTGTTAGACATTTCTGTAACACTTTAGAATACTGTTCCGTGTTAATGAATAACTACACAGGAACAAATGACTAATGCACTATTAACATGCTGGTAACTACTATTAACTAACAAGAAACTCTGATTAACGATTAAGTAAGTAATAGAGCTCAGGTAAAACTGGTAGTTCACTATTAGCTAATCAGTAACTTTTTTGTTTTCATATATCCTGGAGAACTACTAAGAACTACTGTATACAAGTTCATAATTAGTATGAATAAATAATTCTAAAGTGAAGATCACGGTAACCCACTAGTAATG
>NW_015507568.1:121097-122641 GCF_001515645.1 Sinocyclocheilus grahami | reverse complement strand
TTTTCGGGATCTACTGGGACAGTGATAAAGATCTACCAGTCGCGATCGACGGGTTGGCGACCACTGCTCTATAGGAATTACTAATTATTTGGATCAGTATTCTAAAGTGAATATGACGGTAACCCACAGGGTTGCCAGGTTTTCACAACAAAACCCGCCCATTGCTAATCAAAACTAGCCCAATCGCGCTTCGAGGGGGGGTCACCAGTAAAAATCACGTTCTGGGGGGTAAAATACGCATTTTTTGGGCGGGGTTAACCTGGTAAAATCTGCATTTCAGGGGCAAAATATCACGTTTTTGGGGTCGCTTCAACCCGCAGACATGCAAAACAACCCGCGGCAGCAATGTTAACGTAGCCTAATGATTTAAGTGTTACCAAATTTAGCAAAATGAATCACTAACTAGAACCTTACAAAAACCCCAAAAGTTTACAATTGGTGCATTTACATGGAGCATTGCAATCAGGTTTAAAAGTCCAATCCAAATGAAAATGCTCCATATATACACCTCAATCGGAATAAAAATGCCCAAACCGACTGAAATTGTAATCGTCTGAGAGGGGTGGGATAAACCGAACAAAATTAAAATTCTTTCATGTAAACACGTTAAACCGATTACTTTGTGGCATTCTGGAATTTGGGGACACCGACACTCCAGTAGAGACTGGGAAATAGTGGAGGTAGAAGTACAAATTTAAATTATACAGTTATAAACACATTAGAATGGTGAGTGCTTGCTGTGTAATAAACTGCCATATCTGCTCTCATGACCGGAGAGGAAAACGGATCTGAAATGAAGCGCAATTTTCAGCTTGTCAGCTTAGAAACAACACGATGGTGACAAGTATAGCTCAATGAAAATAAACAACTAGACCAAAATTAGCCTTTGGAAATTATGAATCTGTAAAACAAAAAATACATATGACAATCTACTTGAATTTATAAGTACTCACGGCATGAATAATGCACGAAAACACACTTGGAAATGTTTTGTGTGATACAGCTCATTGCGATCACTCTCCGTGTTCATAAAGCAATGCTCCTTTGAGTTCAACAACTCTTGGTAAGAAATCATTTATTTGTTCTATTTAAGTACAATAAAACAGTAAAAATCACAATACAATTCATTTCAGAGCTGCATTACAGAGGGTCGTACTGTTATTTTATCCCTCAATGCTTTAACATTAAGAAATTATGGTGAAATGATGAGATGTGTTGATCAACTGGCTGAGATCAAGCGATATTGTGTTTATTATTTTATCTGATAGATATATCTGTGCAACTTAGTTATTAGAAACGGCAAACAAGAAATCAATTTGGTTCTGTGTGTGGTACGATAGAAGACGGCCGTATGATTTCTATGAATGTGTATGTGTTTTGGCCACATGACTGAGCGCTCGAATGAACGCAAGGGATTAAAATATTAGTCTGTTTATTCTAAGCGAGCGCAAACAGCTATTAAAAATATTAACACAAAAAACGTGGGCATTTTTTCCTCTTACTAGGGAGTTATCATGATCTTCACTTTAGAAGGATGTAGTAAC
>NW_015507568.1:114824-121087 GCF_001515645.1 Sinocyclocheilus grahami | reverse complement strand
GAATAATTACTATCCAATACTTTACAAAACCCTCAAAAGCTTACAGTGATTTTAGTCATTACTAGAGAATTGTCACGTTATTCACTTTAGAATGTGTTGATCTGTGTTGCTATCACTATCACCCAGTCACCGGCAACACAGATCAGCACAGAATCTACCTTAACACCTAAACAGCCCACACAACACCTGCATGTTTTACTTTTCTGTTTTTTTCTTTAATAAAACCCTCTGGGGTAAACTAAAACATCTACAGCCAGTTAGAGTTCTGCAAATCAGACATCATGAATGAGCACGTGAAAACTAAGGGTACGTGTTAAGCATGTCTGTCACTAAAAAACTGAAAGTGAAATTGTGATGCTTAAGTGCTGACGTGTTAGAAGATAGCTACAGGCCTCCACCATGTTGGGGGTGGTACCAGCTGTGCAATTGGCTGTGTACGCAGCCTGATGGGCATATAAACACTGAAAACACTGAGAGACAGTTCACTCTAAAGAAAATTGGGCAAAGTAACTGAAACTGCACTGAAAATCTTTTTCCAACTGGAGCAGAGACGAGACATTAGAAGGAAGAAGGCAACATAAACTGGGGAAAGACCAGAATACAAACCCTCTTTCAAGCTTGTTCAGAAATACATCAAGGAAAACAATAGCAACAAAACATTGGACAAAATTTGTAAAAAAAAAAAAAAAAAAAGAATCAAACAGGACTACAGAAATAATTACCAGAGACCTTATGCAAGAGGGAAGCAAGAACTTTAATTTTCCCACAGTAGCTTTGTAGAACAAATTGGAAGAAAAAAGCACTTCAACACTTCAAAACTACTTCAGCTTGCTAAACATTACATTAGCAAAGGACAGTAAGCCTTCAAACCCACTGGTTGGCCAGTTGAGCTATTGAGCCCTTTTACATAATGGCAGAAGCAAACCTACAGCAAAACCCTGAGACTCTCTTTAGATGTAACGGGGGTGTTAACCTTCGCTTCTACACACATCGTGGACCTGTATGGCAAAATGCTTTTCGCAGACATTATGAAGGAAGGGTTACAGAAGAGATCATTCAAGATGCCTTGCAATTGCGCATACGGGACTTACGGGCATACGGGAAGAAACACCTAACAGTTAACTTTTACCATACTGGAACTGTAATGGTGCAGGGAGAACGTACAGTGCTCAAAACCTTCGAAGATGAGACCTTTAATTTATTAAGAAACATACTTTAACATGAGGGAGCAGCTTTGCCTACTTGAAATGAATAATAAAAAAATAACTTTCGTATCCTCCGTCGCAATCTGCCAGCCCTAGGTTCACTCTTTTTCTGCCAGTCACCGCCACCGAGCTTCATCGTGGCTGTCGCTCTACTCGACCAGCCACACGCTCTCCACAACACTGAGGCTTTACCTCGCCTCCACTGGCGAGACTTCCAACTTCCCTGACATCCTCGTATCATTCGGCCATGCCAATATATCCTCCGATCGGAAAGTGGATAGTATTGAAGGCAGAAGCAAACGCTGATTTTTTTTTTTCCGACGAACCATTCTCACGGAGGGTAAACGAAGCTGATCTGTACGATCTATTCTTCATCCTGTAAATCAGCCAAGGCAGCCAATAGATCGAGCAAAGCCTCGAACTCGCCCACTCAACACTATTATTGTCGACAAGACCCAGCTCTCCTCGAGCTTTGGGTCACAGCGGCAGGTCTTAAACGAGCCTGGGCCGCGCCCCAGTTCTCACCGCAGCAAAACCTCATTCGCTTCCCGCTCCGGCTCAACTTTTTACCGAGGTTCTTCCGGCCGCAGCGCCACATGTAGCCGGGCCTCCAGCTCACATAGCAGTCGCTAGCGCGAGACTGCCTCCGCTAGCACCGCAGGCCTTGTTGCAATAATATTAAGTAAAGTCGCTAAAGGTAGGTCGTTTGTTGTTAAAGGACGTGTCATTTTTTTGTAACCAAAACGCAAAACTGCGTAGAACACGCAATGAAATTACTCAAATTTTCTACATTAATTTTCACTAGCTTTTATCCTGTATTTTTAAATTGCACATTTTACACGGATAGACAGATAAGATGAAAAAGATTTGATTTTCGTGAAAATAAGTTAAACTGTACAATTTTAGGTGCAAACCAACAATAAGGTGTATCAAAGAAACTATTATTATTATTGAACAAGTGCAACCTAATTCGTATGCATCGTGCATACTGCTAGGCAGCTCTCTCTAAGTCTCTACCAGCTGATGTGCTGCTTGGCTGGCTAGCTGTTTCAATACTTACTACTAATTGTGTGGTTAAGAGGAAAAGCATGTCTTTTCGTAATTTTATGATGTTGTCAAAGTCGTCATATTTCTCCTGCTACTTCTAACCTCTCTTCCTTTTCAGTGGTCTCCAGCTACCGTAGCACACTAGCGTGAGGCTACCTCTGCAAGCTGTGCAGCATTTTTCCCCCGAATATCACAAGCCCCTGTGGCCTACAGCTACAGCATCTGAAACAAGCGCAAAGCTGCTTACGCTTGCAACACATGCCCTCACACCGCAGTCTTTCCTCCTGTCACTTCTAATCCTTTTCCTTTTCAGTGGCCTCCAGCTTTTATAGCACACACTAGTACGAGGCTGCCTCTGCAAGCTGTGCAGGCTGCACAGGCTCGCCAGCATTTTCCCCCCGAATATCACAAGCCCCGTGGCCTACAGCAGCTGAAACGAGCACAAAGCTGCTTACGCTTACAACATATGTCCTCACATCTCAGTCTTTCCTCCTGTTACGTGTAATCCTTTTTCCTTTTCAGTGGCCTTCAGCTCCTATTGCACACTAGCGCGAGGCTGCCTCTGCTAGCGGTGCAGGCTGTACAGGCTCTACAGGATGTCACAAACCCCACTCCCTTCCCGTGGCCTACAGCAGCTGAAGGAAGCGTGAGGCTGCCTCCGCTTGCAACTCAGGCCCACACATCTCAGGCTTTTCCTCCCGTTTCTAATGACCTTTTATTTTATTTTATTTTTTTTAAGTGGCTTCCAGCTCCCATAGCAGACACTAACCCGGAAGCCGATTTAAACGTCAGGCTGCCTCTGCTGACAATTGCAGCCCATGCACCTCTTCCTCATAGCTCCCCACTTCATTCAAAATTACGTTGTCTTCCAGATCAAGTTCCGGCTCCCCTCGAGCTTTAAGACGCAGCAGGCCGTCAGCAAGCCTGGGCCGCGCCCCAGACTTGACTGCGCCTCACACTGCACTGCCTCACTCCTCTTCGCAACCAATCACTGCGGTGCCTTCAGCTACAGCGCTGCACGCAATGTTTCCTGCTGGCGTAGCTTCCCAAACTCCTATCCTTCCCCCCCCCCCCCTTCTTACCTCCGGCGGCAGACGTTACCGTGAGGCTGCCTCCTCTAGCCATTCAAGCTCAGCCACCTTACTCTCACCCTTGTGCTACTCCTTTTTCCTATCAATGGCCAGCAGCCTCTGCTGCAGACGTCCAAGCAGGGTAGCATCAGCCAGCAACGCAAGCTTACTGGCCTCCTCCCTCATTTCCTTCTACCTCTTCCTATGTGCTTCCCTAAGCACCAGAGGCTAATCAGTGCACGAGACTGCCTCCGCAAATGGTTACGGCCCCTCCTTATTTTTCCCTCTAAGCCTTCTCTCCAATCTAAACCTCAGTACACTTCATTCACAGCAGTCCCACCACTTACCCCACCGAATGTTCCAGCTCAGGAATCACCACCCGTGCCGAATACCTTCAAGTCTCAGATTCTCGCAGAATTCAGAGCGCTGGCTCCGGATGCGGACCCATCGCCAACCCCAGTGCCTCACTGTTCGCAACTTGTATTCCCATAACGCATCCCTTAAAACCTCCTCAATGCGTCACTTGGTTCAATCCTCCAAGCAGTTTCACCCAGAACCATCCAATCGTATCTAACTGCTTGGAGATGATTTAAAGCTTTCCACCTCTCGTACAACCTGCCATTTCCCGATTTCTCCCTCTTCTCAATCACATCTTTCGTTTCCTACCTTAACACCTGTAAGAACATCCAAGCCCGGTCAATCAAAGGGTATCTAAGTGGCATTGAATTTTTTTTTTTTTTCACAAATTAATCTACGGTGCTCCCTCTCCTGAAATAAACCATTCTCAAACATCTCTTTTGATCAAAGGAATTCAGTGCTCTCATCCTCCAAGCCCGGACGCTAGACAGCCGATAACTTTCGACATCCTTTCTAAATGTATCCACATTCTCCACACAGGGTACCACTCACTCCATACTGCTCGTAGACTCGACGCTATGTTCATACTGGCTTTTTGCGGTTTCTTGAGATGCTTGGAATTCACAATAACTTCTATTCAACCCCAAACTCCATCCAACCTTTCCGTGCTTGACAGCGACACTCCTATTTCATCAAACATAGTAAATCAGATTAGGAAAAAGAGGTCACCACGTCAGAATTTTTTTACCTTCCGTCACCAATCCAACCGTATCAGGCCCTTTTACTTGCCTACAATTCAGAATACATCCCCTCTTGACCCTCTTTTATCGATGACTGTAACCATCTCGTCAGGTTTTTGGTTCCAAAAACATCTATCCAAACAATGTTCAATAAACATCGTCCAACCAGTCATACCCGTAGAAAGATTTTCCAGCCACTCCTTCCGACTCGGGGCAGTAACTACAGCAGTTAAAAAAGGTCTCTCATAGCAGCAGATCCAAGCTCTTGGTCTTCAAGAGCTATATCAGGACCAATCATTTTCACACAAAGAAAGCCCATCTAAAAGCCCAAGCCCATTCCGGTGCAGCAGAGCCGCAGCTCCCTTCGGATGCAGCGAGAGTCCCTCACCTAGCCTTCCATCGTGCTCCTCATTCGGCGACTGGTAGGGCTTGCCATCTGACGCGGAGGGTCGCAGCTCACGTTCAAGCACCGCCCGACCCCTCCCAGTCACCCTGCTGCCTCCTCGCACACCCTATTTTCTTCAGGGCGCGCATATTTTCCGGCTGCTGTCTCATTCCTTTCTTCTTTTGGGGAGTTCTCTGGGTTCGGGCTTTAACCCGAGCTCGGAGCCCTCCCTCTGGACAGCACGCCAAATATGCTACTAATTGCTTAATCACATTATATGTTAGTGTGAACTCGTGAAACCTACGTCGCTCTGTGGGAAGATTTGCATAACGCCGCCCAAATGTTCATGCAAAGAAAGAAGGCGTAACTTTTATTCTCGCTGTAGTTCTGTTGTTTCCGCCGCAATGTCGTAAAGACGCTATGTGCTTCGTTGTAAAAGCGAAACTACTTAGTTTGGTCTTCCAAAAGAGGACAATATCTTTTGGACGTCATGCCTGTGAGTTGATCCGTGCTGGTCGCTGAAGAAATACTACAACTTTGGGTAACGCTTTAGATTACAACCCGCAAAAGAACTATGTAAGTATACTGAATTTACAGTGTACGTTTCTGTAATTATAGTGTACCTATTCAGTACCTCCGTGTAGGTATAAGGGAATAAAATGCAAAGTTTGGGGAATAAAGGGGTAACAACCTGTAAAATTACAAATCATTTATACCGTAAGTATTTTGAAACTAAGAGGTGCTTATTCTTATATTACGTGGTATGTATGGCTTAAACAACAACCTTATGTTTGGGAATGATTTAGAAAGACGATATATACTTTTTATAATTTTATATTGGTATTTTATTATAGGCGTATAGGTATTTTTTTTAACTATGGGGTACACATTCTATTATAGAAGGACGGACATGATGGAGATTACTGAACAACAAAACTGGACATCTAGTGAATCTAGTTAATGAGTTTCTGCTATGATTTATAATTCACAAGTCTATTTACCTTATGAAAGCTTATTCGTCGATTTCAGCAACTTCACACCAGCAACTTCTCAACACCACTATCACCAAATAACTTTGCATGATATACCATCAAGGTTCAATGCAGCTTAAAACAAGTGTACCTCTTTCCAGCTGTTTGCAGAAAAAATACATGATACAACATTTTGTATTTCAGTGGATGTATACTGTGGTGTTTTTATAGCAAAAAAAATGTAGAGGGGTTTAATTTGGCCATCAAACAATTAAATTAAAACTAGTGCAATATTTTTCCTCTGTAATTATTGTGCAAATATACACTTGTTCTGTGTTTAAGTCCAACTTGTTCCATGTAGTTACAGGGTAAATACAACATTTGCGGGCTGTAAATTAAAGTGGTGCTTTGTTCCCCCCTTGTTCCATGTAGTTACGGGGTAAATACAACATTTGCGTGCTGTAGATTCTAGTGGTGCTTTGTTACCT
>NW_015507568.1:111478-114193 GCF_001515645.1 Sinocyclocheilus grahami | reverse complement strand
TACATTATATATCAGGTAATGTATCAATAAACATGGTGGACTGTTTTATTTAATTCAAATATTGTTTGCAATTTACTATAGGCCTACTGCTGTGTTAAATTAACCCAAAATGGGTTTTCAAATTAAAATCACACACAATATGACAACAGTAATGACACAGGCAACAGATAGCCTAATAAAAGATTAAAATTGATTACACCAGTTCAGAAAAAAGCAAAGCAACTCCATACTTAAGCTTTTCAAAATAATTTGGTTTAACTGTATAATCTGTATAAGGATAGATTTTGTTCATGTTTTTCATCCACTGACTTAATGACTAATTGATTGACTAGTTAAACTATTATGGCCAAACCATCACGCCAATAAACTGTAATAAACATTGAAAGTCAAGATTAAACCGTGTATTATAGCGAACTGACAGGATTTTACTGTCTTTGATTTACCGTTTTGATCCACGTCCTCAAGCACCATTTTGACTAACGTTAGTGAAGTTCCCGGTTTTACCGCTCATCAGTCGCTGTTCAATGTTATGAGAACATACTCGGACAAAACCCTCCAGTTTTAAAAGAACACATTCCAGTCAGTTTAAAAAATCTCTCTCCTCTTCGTGTCGATTAGTTTTCTTGTATTTTCTACACATTCCTGTCATGAGCGCTGCAAACACAGATAGACTCGTCTCATGCGCCATTCCAGTTGTTTCCAGTTCGCGCTCACCACATTCACTGCTGCAGTTTTAAAGGAACACACTCCAGACAGTTTCAAAGTTGTCCCTTGTCTGCGCTTCAATTAGTTTTCTCCTATTTTCCACACATGTTCCCGTCTTAAGCACCGCAGTCACGGATTTCGTCGCACACAGACCCGTTCACATTTGAACTCACGTGACTTGCTGCATGCTCTCATTCACGTCCTCCACATTCATAACCCAGCGACGGTGGGTTACTTATTACTGATGTTAACCCAAGTTGGGTCACATCAAGCCAGCTTCCTAACCCAACAGTCTCAACCGAACGTTTGGATTGAAACTATTACCAGCGTGTTTTATATGTGTAGGCTATAAAAAAGTACACAGTGTATGTTTTTGCTTAATCGCTTGCAAATATAAGAGGTCATACCCTGTAATATTAGAATAGGTACCCCTTAGTTTCAAAATACTTAGTAGAAATAATTTGTAATTGTACAGATTATTACTCCTTTATTCTCCAAACTTTGCATATTGTTACCTTATACCTACACGGAGGTACTGAACAGGTACACTGTAATTACAAAAAAGTTACGCTGTAAATTCTGTTTACTTATGCAGTACATTGCGGGTTGTAATCTAAAGCGTTACCCAGCTTTGCGCTGTGGATCGCCGGATCGGCTTTCACTGTGGAGGAAGCGGAGTCCAACCCGGAGTCGTCACATGTCCTTCCGGACTCTCCATCGTCGAAATCGCCGTTCTTAAGCCCGCCGCCTCAGCTCACTCTATCCCAGCCTCAGTGCACGCTAAGCCGGGGCTTCCCCTCATGCTAGGCCGCTGTGTTTTTTGTTGTGAAAGCGAAACTACTTTGTTTGGTCTTCCAAAAGAGGACACGACTAGAAATCAACGGTTAAGTTGTATTTACAACACTGTTCCAGAACAGTTTAACCCAAATATCCAGATGTGTGCAGCACATTTTATGGAGGACTGTTTACTGATCCTGGGAGAGTAACATTAGACTAAATGTCGGCAGTTCTAACTCGCTGTCTGTAAGTACGTTTTCATTTAGAGTAGCACTTGTTGTTTGTCATTTCTCTGATCACAAATGCAGGCATGGTTTTATGTTTACGTGGTGCAATACGCAATGCGTAAAAAGACAGTATAGGTCATTATAATCAGTAATTATGTCCCCACTGGATGCAACAAATGCCTCATTTGTAACGGGTTTTCATGTTTTTGTCTCATCGCTCTGGCCGGACAGGGCATCAACAGTATGTGGGGGGATTTAATAATTAAATACAACTTTTTATAAGAGACATTTCCCCCCAAAATTAAAATTCTATAACCACACATTTTTTGCTCATTTGTTTTTAATATTAAAAATGTCTCCCTCTTAATCAAATCTTAATGTAATCTCTTTAATCAATAACAATTTAAATATTACTTTCCTACTATCTATCCTCTCAAAAATAGTGTAATATTAAGATAATCGGTCTTTCACCAATAGTACTGGGTTTTGACATTTCACGATTCAATTCTCGTACACAAGCTTTCGATTCGATTACCAATTCGATTCAATATCGATTATTTTGTATATATATCAGGTACAGTACTTGCCAAATTTTCTCAAGGAAAAAAAATCTCAACTAATTCTGTAAATTATACATGAGAGTCATTTGGTGCTACATTACTATAATATTGACGGTTAAAATTGACTGATTTGTAAGCTATAGCATAGAGCTGTTAAAATTACACAATGAAGTTTTTAAAATAATAAAGTTACAATTACATAATAATATTTCTACTTCAATTCGTTTTTTTTTTTAAATATACAAATTTAAATGGTGGCTGTCATAAAAAAATTTGATTTATTCAAACATAAATTAAACATAACATTCATTATCATTTTTACTATTCTTATATGGTGCATATATTTAGCAAATACCCCTCTCTACAGTTTATTTTTCTATCTGACTAATGAGTTTATGGTCACCGAATATGTTTTTTTCTGAGGTAAATGTGACGTTATGTGACAT
>NW_015507568.1:96991-109753 GCF_001515645.1 Sinocyclocheilus grahami | reverse complement strand
CGGGAGGCGCGGGGGGCGGGGGGGGGGGGGGGGCACACTTTTTATGATCTGAGAAACAGACATTCACCAATAGTACTGGGTTTTGACATTTCACGATTCAATTCTCGTACACAAGCTTTCGATTCGATTACCAATTCGATTCAATATCGATTATTTTGTATATATATCAGGTACAGTACTTGCCAAATTTTCTCAAGGAAAAAAAATCTCAACTAATTCTGTAAATTATACATGAGAGTCATTTGGTGCTACATTACTATAATATTGACGGTTAAAATTGACTGATTTGTAAGCTATAGCATAGAGCTGTTAAAATTACACAATGAAGTTTTTAAAATAATAAAGTTACAATTACATAATAATATTTCTACTTCAATTCGTTTTTTTTTTTAAATATACAAATTTAAATGGTGGCTGTCATAAAAAAATTTGATTTATTCAAACATAAATTAAACATAACATTCATTATCATTTTTACTATTCTTATATGGTGCATATATTTAGCAAATACCCCTCTCTACAGTTTATTTTTCTATCTGACTAATGAGTTTATGGTCACCGAATATGTTTTTTTCTGAGGTAAATGTGACGTTATGTGACATTGTTTACAAGCCGTTATATTGACATCTTTGCGCAGCTGAAACTCTGATTGAGAGATTACATGAGACAGGATATGAATTGTAAAGTTGTACTCTTTCTTTTAACTTACCTTTGGACGTTTAGTCATGTTTACTTTGTGCTGAAACTGGTTTTAATGTGGAGGAGATGATCAGTTCACTGAGGCGCTACAGCGATCTGTCACTCCACATAAAACGGCGCCAAAACGGCATTTATTGTTTGAATACTGCAATACAATGGACATAATTGAAATCTGAGACTTTATTTCATATTAAAAGTACCAAAGCACAATACTTATTGCGATATATTGGACGGGAAGTGCCCTTCAATATTCCGTCCATTAACTGAAAACAGACTAGACTAATCGATTCTTGGGATTTAAGACTCGATATCGTTCTGTAAAAAAGAGAATCGATTCGAGAGATCGAAACCACACATGCCGCGTAGAAATAAAAATAATGCACTCACCATAAAGAGTAGTTGAAGGCGGCAGGTCTCTGCGTGAAATTTCCTGAGAACTTTGTCTTTCTACTCATTGAGACACTTGCATGTTAGGTCCTTTTCGAAACAATCTGAATGAGCTGGGCTTTACGTTTGTGACGCATAGATCATCTGTGGTCTGTCAATACATTCCTCAAGACGGCGAGGCGGCTGACGCACCAAATGTTAACCCGATCTTCACAGCTGTCAGAACACTAGGCATTGCTTCTAATGTTTTGTGGTACTTTGAAATTAGTTTTTGTGTTGTCCATTTCACATTTGTGTATGTAGAAATAAACTGTTTGGCAACAATGCATTCCATCAGGTTCCATCGCTTGCGTTTCGAGTCGGAGGGGGTTGAGTTAGAGGGCTTTCCGGCCGCGGCAGGAATATTTTTAACCCAGGGCTTTGCAGAGGGTGGGTTACTCTGCCGTGGGGGGGGGGCCTCTGATGGAAATTTCATCCTGTGACAGGAGGGTTAGGCAAACGCGCAGGGGGCACCTGGCATGTGACCGACTTCCTAGGAAGGCATAACTTGAAGGCCTCGTCCTCCTTGTCGTCGTAACGTTGCTGCATCAATCCGACGGTGGGACCAAAGAGAGACCGGCCGGGCTCAACCGGAGCGCCCGTGATGCCCCTCTTCTCACTGTCGGGGAGGCTTTACAGGTTAAGCCAGAGGGCGCGCTCTCCCACCACAGAAAGTGCCATGGAGCGCCCGCAGGCTTGGACGGTCTGACGGGCATTACAGAGGACGAGGTCAGTGACAGTGACGATCTCCTTCCATAAGGTTGGAGAGGGAGCTCCTTTGTCCAGCTGCTGCCCTAAATAGTCCAAAATCTCCGCTTGGTAAGCGGAGAGGAGAGATGAAACGTTTAGGGCCCTGACAGCCAAGGCCGAGGATTTGTAAGCGGCCTGGTGAATTTGTTAGGCGTTACAGAGTTACGACGTAACGATGGTTGTAATCTGTTTTACTTACTTTTAACGTCCATAATGTCAACAAGCAACGGCAACATTAGTTCGCGGTGGCAGCACGATCAAGACTATTTAACAAAGACCGTAAACAATGTAACTTTTTCTGTTCCTCATCCTACGAAGTTGACCAGCGCCACCTCCTGGATTGATGATATGAAACAATGGCCAGCAGTCACATATTTTGACATATTCAATTACCTTGTTTAGTCTGAGGGTGTGGCCTCATGAACATGGGGGGAGAGCACACAATGTCCACTGAACGCATGGGCCGGGCAGCCACGAGAATGGGGCGGTCGCCCTCTCCATGAGAAAGCCTTAGTCTTTTGGATAGGGGCTTGGGGGCAAAAAGGGAGTCCGAAGAGCTTGCGGCTCGAGAACGTAGACTCGGCGGTCCCAACGGTCAAACATCAGGCCGATCGCTTGCGTTTCGAGTCGGAGGGGGTTGAGTTAGAGGGCTTTCCGGCCACGGCGGGAGTATGTTTAACCCAGGGCTTTGCAGGGGGTGGGTTACTCTGCCGTGGGGGGGGGGTGGTTTGTTGCGGGGCCTTTCCTTGCTCTGATGGAAATTTCGTCCTGTGACAGGAGGGTTAGGCAAACGCGCAGGGGGCACCTGGCGTGTGACCGCCTTCCTAGGAAGGCATAACTTGAAGGCCTCGTCCTCCTTCTTCTTGTCGTCGTAACGTTGCTGCATCAATCCGATGGCGGGACCAAAGAGAGCCCGACCGGGCTCAACCGGAGCACCCGCGATGCGCCTCTTCTCACTGTCTCACTGTCGAGGCCTGACAGGTTAAGCCAGAGGGCGCGCTCTCCCACCACAGAAAGCGCCATGGAGCGCCCGCAGGCTTGGACGGCCTGATGGGCATTGCGGAGGACGAGGTCATTGACAGTGACGATCTCCTTCCACAAGGTTGGAGAGGGAGCTCCTTTGTCCAGCTGCTGCCCTAAATAGTCCAAAATCTCCGCTTGGTAAGCGGAGAGGAGAGATGAAACGTTTAGGGCCCTGACAGCCAAGGCCGAGGATTTGTAAGCGGCCTGGTGAATTTGTTAGGCGTTACAGAGTTACGACGTAACGATGGTTGTAATCTGTTTTACTTACTTTTAACGTCCATAATGTCAACAAGCAACGGCAACTTTAGGTCACGGTGGCAGCACGATCAAGACTATTTGACAAAGACCGTAAACAATGTAACTTTTTCTGTTCCTCATCCTACGAAGTTGACCAGCGCCACCTCCTGGATTGATGATATGAAACAATGGCCAGCAGTCACATATGTTGACATATTCAATTACCTTGTTTTGTCTGAGGGTGTGGATGGCGAGGAACTTAGAAATTATAAAAGTACCAAAGCATACAGTTATCTACACAGTAACAAAATTGGACGAATTCTTTGCCATAAACATCTGCAGTTCACATTACTGAAAGCAGAGGTAGAGCCGAGTCGAGCTATAAATAAACCAAATCACATCGCGTTGTTGGCTTGTGTTCATAACACTCTTGATCAAGAAACATTTTGAGCTTTCTGTAGCTGTTATGACAGCCTTTAACAGCACAAAATTTCCCAGAGCCTCCACAATTCGCCATTACCGCTAACTTGTGACAATTACTAAACGGAAGTTCGAAGCATCCTACAGGAAGTCACTCGCCGCTATGGAGCCCTCCATGGAGAAGCGAAAAAAAGGTCTATAGATCAGTGAATGTAATCAAATGTAAGCATATTGAGCATTCTGTAATTTTACCGTACACTGTCTACATTGTCAGAATAATGGCCACCAATGATTTTCCTGATCCAACTGCAGAAGATGAAAAGGAATTCTTCAATTAATTGTTTCTTCAGATATAGGCACCCATGCACAGCGTGCTATTGGTACGTTACAAAAGACCTCAATCTTGTCAGGAGTTTCCTTATCATTTTAGTACAATTAGATTATAAAAATTTTTGTTTTCTTATATACCGCTTTCGTCTTTCTAGATACACAGTTACAGCAGCTCCATGATGCTCTTTATCTCTGAGAAAAGTGTGTCTGCATCTCACAACTGGACTTTCAGACAAATGGTGTCTGAAAACCATTGGTTAGAAGCAAGACAAACACTCAGATTGCTCGCTTACCTGTGAGAGTGAAAGCAGCAGTGATACGGTTCAAGGACTCTTTGCCAAAACCACATTACTGCGACGGCTGTGATGTGTCAACTCACCAGCTCCTTGTTTTGCTTGCAACAGGGAGTGTTTTTTAGAAAATTTCATTCAATGTATCCCTCCATCAAGTATTGTCAAAGACATCAGTGGCCAACAAACAATATGTGAGGAAGGTAAGCAACACTTACTTGTGAATACACAAGTGTAAGTAATACATTAGTGTTAATATGTTTGTTATTTTTCTTTAGCATGTTTGTTACCCATCCAAGAGCCTCAAAATATTTGTGATTGTGAGCCTCAAAACATGTCTGTAAGTGCTGGTCGATTAGTACATCTCATCAACATAAATGGTATGTACTCCAATTTAATCCAATTTTATTATTATTATACAAGGTTGTCATTGTATGTTATTTGGATTGCATTGTAGGTCACTATGACGCTATGATTTGGAGCTGCATTACATGCCACAAGTCCTGGACACCTGAACTGCAGGACCTTATCTGGAGTGGTTACAGGTCAGGCTCAATTGCATTTCAAACTGTAGATCAGATTGACCCGTTCACATCTTTTGAGCAGTTTAAAGTCACTGCACCAGGCCTCTTTAGACAAGCGTCTGTAAAGATGTTAGAGCACAGGTCACAGGCATTGGTAAAAATGCTTCGAATTACATCTAATTTTACTAATGAACTTCTCCTTACCCCCAATAATGAAATTTTTATGCAGATATTTTTTATGTAGAGTTTCACAAAACTGAAGTCAAACCATTCTGTTTTTGCTTCAAATTTCGAAATTATACAATCTAATTTAGATTAAAAACTGCTCATGTTGCATGTATGCAGCATCTTTGTTTGGATCGTGATTAAAATTGCCTCTAATTTTAAATGGAAAGAGCACAGACAATGTCCTCCCGAGCAATGTCTAATTGACTTAATTGACGATGGCAACCGATTAAAATATGTGACGATTCAAATTGGTTGAGATGCTAAACAAATCACGATTAATTTAGGGGTAAGAGTTTATATGAATGCATGTCTGAGCGGAACTTACTGTCTTTAGAAAAGTGTAGATGGTATTTTTTCTTTTCTCTTGCCTCTGTATAATGCATATTAAAGTTCATAAGCGCAGCGCTCCTTTGTTCACAGCGGAAACCAAGAAAACGCTTTAAGCGCCACCTGCTGGCAGAGAGTGTGTCTGCGTCTCATTCAGCTCGTCTGCTGTAAAGATGTTAGAGCACAGGTCACAGGCATTGGTAAAAATGCTTCGAATTACATCTAATTTTACTAATGAACTTCTCCTTACCCCCAATCAGTGGTGTAGTGGAGGGTATACGCAGGTATACGGCGTATACTGTGGTGTCGTCTGCTGCTCATCTTAGGAACCACACTCAGTCTTGTGTTTTGATGCCAGGAGATACACTTTATTACATCATCAATGATAATAAATATATATAAATATATAAATAATATAGACATAGAAACATAGAATGGTTCCTTTGTGCATACAATTCTCTAGAGAGAAAGCCCCCCCTCTCTAGTCTTGTTATGGTAAAGAAAGACCCCACTTATGTTTCCCAGATGTTTCTCATCTGAGGTCTGTACATTCTGCCACGTAGGCATTTTCCACACACAGGCATATGGGATTATAATGGAAGTATAACTGGATATTTAAATGGCTATATTACTAATGATTACACCTGAACAATTCATATTTTAACCAATAAAAATCTACCACATTCCCAACTCTGAGACTTAGTAAGTCTCACATTTGCTTATTTTTACCCAGAGTGCTACTTCATGATTCAGGCGTATTAGTTAACACTACCTAGTGACTTTATTAGTCACTCTGTTATATTACCAATGACTAAATGATGCAGCATCACTCTGGTTTGGAGCATCAGGACCAAATGTCTCCCCCTCACTTGACTAGGAAGGAGTAAAAGATCCAGTCTCCATAATTTCTTACTTCTATAGAAAACAATGTTATAAGCATGAGCGTGCAGTTGGTTCAACGCTTGCCTGTGGTTGTCACAGTTATGTATAAAGACATAAAAACACATTTAAAACATCACACATAGAATATCACAGGATTAGCATAGTTCTCTTGTCTTTTTTCTTTTCTTTCCGTCTTTTCCGTGGGAACTTTAGTACAGTGGTCCAGATGATGCCAGGTTGTGCTTCTGTAGTACCCCTGTCAGGGAGAATATTAACACAGTAAATACACACGATGCAATGCTTCACTTTCAAAGCTTTACTCAGAATGAAGCACATCACGAGAACTCCCTGGGAATACACGTACGTATGTACGCACGCGCGCGTGGCCAATCAGATACGCCCACTTTAAACATAATAACATTTCACTCCATAACATACTATAAATATTTCTAAGCACCTTAGTTATTTCAAAACATAACATTTGAAAGTATTTTCCAACATTTGTATAGTTAATAATTATTTAAACTGAAGACCTATTACATTAACTTGTATACACTAACAGCATCACATGAGTTACAGTATACAGTATTTCACACATAGTAATCTCCAGCATTTTATACTGCATATGCAGTCCAGCCTATTACACTCTCCCCTCAGTATTTAGATGTCGTCCCCGACATGTGACCTCTTAGGAGTCAATTAACTCATAAATGTGTCAATTAGGAGTCAATTAACACATAAATGTTTATACAACACTGTCTAGTAATGGAATTAAGTAGCACCTATATAGTGAGTGCCTTAATCAATTTTTTTTCCACATTCTTCAACTGACAGCATACAGTTGCAAATGGAACTTCAGACAAATTGTATTCTTTTCCCAGTCCACAAAAGTCATTTGGCATTTATCAACAAAAGTCCAGGAAAACTCTGGACTTTGTGTTGCCTGCGTGCCACTGCTTCGACCTCAGCCGAGAGCCGGACTGTAAGTGCTTGATGATTACTCTGATGTCCATATCGTCTTCCTGTGCCTGACGAATCTCCTCTTTTGACAATGACTTTAGTGGTACTTTATTAGTATGTTCACATGCCATTACATCGTCACATCTGACAATCATAGTGGAACCCGAATCATCCTGGATTTCGACTGCTTGAATCATTGCCCCAATACAATCTGGTGAGAATTCCTCCGTGTACTCCTTCATTACTGTCTCCACGTCCACAGGCATCCTTTACAATGAGTCCGCATCAACGTTCTCCTTTCCCAGCCGGTAGCGGATTGTGAAGTGGTAGTCCGCTATTTCACCGACTCACCGGTACCCAGTGGCGTTCAATTTTGCTGACGAGAGTACATAGGTCAAGGGATTATTATTGCTGTACACCGTGAAAGTTGGGGCGTAGTACAAGTAGTCCCTGAATTTTTCCGTCACAGCCCATTTTAGGGCAAGGAACTCAAGTTTCCCACTATGAAGGTGGTAGTTCTTCTCGGCCGCTGTCAGTGTTCTGGACCCGTAAGCGATTACCTTCAACTTCTCGTTCTGCTGTTGGTATAGAATAGCTCCTAGACCCTGGTTTGAAGCATCCGTATGCAGAATGAATGGTTTTGAGAAATCTGGAAACCCTAACACCGGCGGTTGGACCAAGCACTCAACCAGTTTCTCTAAAACTTCTTGGTGGTCCACAGTCCACTCAATTCGCTGGTTTGATGGCACCACAGGACCTTTCTTGCTTCTGCCTGTTCTTTTCTCCCTTCTTGTTAGGCTCTCCTCGCCACTGGATCTACTTTTCAAGAGGTCATACAGTGGACTGGCAATTCTGGAAAAGTCTTTGATATACCGTCGGTAGTAACTGAGCAGGCCCAAGATCTCACGTAGCTCACCTACAGTGCCTGGTCGCTTATCTTTCAAAGCAGTCAGCTGGGTCCATGCAGCTACCTTCTGCCGAAACAATTCTGCCAAGGTATCTGACTTCGTTTTTGAACAGGTCACATTTCTGTGGTTTCAGCTTAACACCATGAGCACGTAGTCGGCGCAGTACTCTCCTCACTGCCTCCACTTGGTCACTGAATGTTTTTGAGAAGACTAGGATGTCATCCAGGTATGGCACACATATTTCATCTCTCAGTCCCTCCAAACAGGTCTCCATGAACCTCTGAAATGCTGCGGGTGCATTCATAAGCCCAAATGGAATGCAAATCCATTCGTATAGGCCCCAGGGGGTTGTGAATGCTGTTAACGGCCTACTCTCTGGGGTCATGAAGCCTTGATGGTAAGCCTTCCCTTGATCGAGCAGAGAGAACCAAGAGTTGCCCCCCAGGCCATCTAGGACGTCCTGCACTCGAGGGATTGGCTGGCGGTCAGGTACAGTCTTCCTGTTCAGATCCCTGTAATCTAAACATAGCCTGAGGCTGCCATCCCGTTTCCGTACACACACAATCGGTGAAGAATAGGGGGAGTTGGACTTTTCTATCCATCCTTGAGCAATTAAGTCATGAAGATAATCTTTCAACTCCTGATATAAAGGCTTTGGAACTGAGTTGTACGTCCGAGACACAGGTGTTTTATCGTTCAGGGAAATAGACATTTGTAGCTCCTTAGCACAACCAATATCATTGTCGGATTTCGAGAAAGTCTCGTGGCCAATCAGATACGCCCACTTTAAACATAATATTTCACTCCATAACATACTATAAATATTTCTAAGCACCTTAGTTATTTCAAAACATAACATTTGAAAGTATTTTCCAACATTTGTATAGTTAATAATTATTTAAACTGAAGACCTATTACATTAACTTGTATACACTAACAACATCACATGAGTTACAGTATACAGTATTTCACACATAGTAATCTCCAGCATTTTATACTGTATATGCAGTCCAGCCTATTACACTTCCCCCCCACTTCGACTGCTGCTGGAGTAGCTCTCACCACTTCGTAGGGTCCCTTTTCTCCTGGGCTCGTTCCATTTTCTTTTTTCCTGTAAATAGATAGCTCTATGTATGGCAGTTAATTTCTTCATATGTGATCGAAGTTCCATTTGTAATTGCTCTAGAGGCAGACCTTTGCAGGAACCTCTACCATATAGCACAGCATGGGTCGACCCGTAAGCATTTCATGCGATGTTAAGTGCATGCTTCTGTTAGTTTGCATGCGATAGCTCATTAGTACAAGAGGTAATGCATCAATCCAATTAAGTTTAGTACTTTCACATATTTTGTTATTTTTGGCCTTGATAGTTCCATTAACCCTTTCAACGCACCCTTGTGCCTGTTATATTCTTAATTGTTGCAATACATGTTTTACAGTTTTTAGTATAAATGCTGACCATTATCTGAACTTATTTCTGATGGTATTCCAAATCTAGGAATTATTTCTCTTGTTATAAATTTAATTACTGTTCCTGCTCCCAGACCTGCTGATGGTACTGCCTCCACCCACCTGCTAAATCTGTCTATGATCACAAGCATGTATCTTTTTCCTTGTACTCACTTTATCTTATCCACATAGTCCATTACCAAATGCTTAAATGTCCTTCTGGTACTGGTACATGGCCTATTGGTGTCGCTATCCCTTTCCTTGTATTGTATTTGGCACAAACTTCACATGTGGACAAAAATTCATCCACCATTGCATATTAATAAGGAGACCAATATCCTTGTTGTTTAATTTTTCTTATCACTTCCCCCCCTTGCGCAATGGTCCAAACCATGCGCGTCTGCAATAAGAATATTCAAAAGTGAATGTGTGCCTGACATTTGATTATTGCTAGTCTTTTTGGTAGCATCATAGCAGAGATTAATTGCCCTATTTGTTCTATTTTTTCTTTCTTTCTTTCTTTCTTTTTTTTCTGAATTATATATCATTGTGCAATGAAATTCTGTTTTTGATAGCTGGTTTGTAGACACACTGGATCTGTCATTGGAATTTATTGCATTTTTCCAGAGAATTCTATTGTCTTTGTAAATTTTTTCAGACATGGGGAGATGTGAGGCATATTTTAAATTTAAACAGTTATAGGCAACACCTTTGTCTAGCAACATAGGTGTGGTTTTTCCTTCTATATTAATTTGCATAATAGGCTCTTGATCAACTTTTGTTGTTAAAATTGGAAGCTGACTTACCCCTTTAAGATTCTCTGGGCACCCCTAATAACCTGGATTGAGACCTCCCCAAGGGTTTAACTGGGCCCTGTGAAGTACCTCGGTTAGGCTGTTGCCAGTTCTCTCCCCTTCCACCCTGAGGGTACTGTTGCCATGGATATGTGGGACAGTCATTTTTTTTATGTCCGGGCTGTCCACATGCCCAGCACACACTTGAAAGACCAGTATAAGGTTTGCCTCTTCCTCTCTGGCCTCTCTGTATTGGTTTTTGTCTCCATTGAGTTAATTTTCGCTGTAGCTTTTTCTCTTGGCTCTTGAGCTTTTGCTCATTTTTTCAGTTTTGTTCTGCGGCATGAGACACATGGTCACAAAACTCTTTGTGTGTTTTAGAGTTTAAACCGACCGCATCCTCCAGCCTGCTCCTTCAGGCTGGCGGCATAGCATCAATCACAGCATGTCTAAACAATGTTGCCATTAATGGGCCTTCTTCTGGATTCTTTTCAGTCTCTTGTTTCCACCTTTTCAGCTGTCTCTGTACAAATGTGGTTGAATTCTCTGTGTCCTTTTTCTCTGCATGCAGTGACTGCCACACTGCTGGACGGAATGCATCAAAAACAATTCCATCCATATTATGAGAGTTCATTGCTCTGTCCAGGGTAGTTGTTTGAAGAATTTCATCCATCTTTGTCCCTCCTATTATATTAGCCAGCAAAGCTTTAATTTCCATCACAGCCCCTCTTGAATTTCTGGGAGGCGAGTGACCAGCCTCTCGAGGTCCTGTGGGGTCCAGGGGACTTATCGTCCCTTTGCACCCTTGATTAAAATTGGGAGTTGTACAGCCAGTGATCTGAGTGCCTTTTTTCTCTGCCCTGTTCCCATTTTCCGCTATCAAATAATTCCTCTCCTTTATTCACTTCTTCTGTACTTTCGAACAACTTACTTCTCCCTCTTTTATATCTATTTACTTCTTGTATCTTTTTCTGATTCTTTAATTTTCTCTTCTATTTTTTCTAACACTTCCTCAAATTTTGTTTTATTTTATTTTGTTTTGTTTTCCTCTTCCCTAACGCTATTAAAACTGTCTATAACAATCCATCTGTAAATATCCTTCACTTTCTTTTTTCTCTTGCCTCTTTGTTTTCACAGCTGGTTCCTTTTTTTCTTTTTCTCCCAGCTCTACTGGTCCTTACATTTGCCTTTCTCCAGTTACTTCTCCTGTTCCCTTGAGGATTTGGATCTCTCCCTCTATGGGTAAATAGGGGGGCGGCTCAGATAATAATCTTTCCTTTTTCTTCGTATTTCTTGTCTGCCTCTTTTAATATTTTTCTTGCCTATTTTATATTTATTAATATGTCCTCCTCTTACTTTTTACTCTTACTGGATTTGCTGATTTTATTAAACATATATCTGTGTCATGTTGAGACCATAGTTCAGTTGGTACCTGTTGCTACCTTTCCTTATATAACTCTCATTTTGGTTTATAATTTCGGATGTTGTAGTCATCTGTGTCATTTTCTTTTTGTCGATAACTACTTCTTGAGGAATTCCTAGCAAACTTGTTGCTCACCAAATTTTGATATAATTTTTGTGAGCTTAATGAAAAATCAATGGATGTTCTGTTGGTTCCCACTTGCTTTGTTCTGCTTTTTTCATCATTGGTCCTAAATATTTTGCTTCCCAATTTTTTTCCCTAAAATATACTGCAATATGTGGGACCAAATTAGTTTCACTGAACCATTTTTTAACAAATTCACCTTCTGGCATATTTAAAGCTGCTCCCTGTTTACCTATTATGATGTACTGGGAGACCATCTCAATTTGCTGTCCCTTTCTTTCTTCCTGCCATTTTTGTTTGATATCTTGTTTATTAACTCTTTACACAGTGGATATTTTAATCCTAATATGACGTCACACTCACTGGCGTCACTTCCTGTTTGTTGCTGCGTGTGGTTTGAGTTTGAGCTCCGTCAAGTTAATTCTTTGTCGTCTAATTTTTTATCTTAAAATCAATTTTATACACCATCATTTTCAGTTCTATAACTCGTGAATATATCCCCTATCGTATTCTACAACAAAAACAATCAGAGCGCCTTGTTAGCACTAGTTCTATTTTTGACTTTCCGAGTCCGCTATTAGCATATAGCCCGCTAGCATCACCAGCGTGGTTGCCGCTAATCTCACTTACATTAATACTCTATTCACACACATTACCATTGTTTTACTCACTGTTACTTGCTTTAATGGCGGATGTGTGTCTACCTTTGAGTGCAGGTGAGGACACGTTCGAGCTGCATTCGGTGCAGGTCGAGCTGGAAGCCGTGGAGAAGCAGATCCGGGACCTGGTGGCAAAGCAGACCCAGCTGAGAGAGCGGAGAGCCGCGCTGGAAACATCCCAGGCTGACGCTCACAAGTCTGAGGTAAGTATACAGCGCGCTGCTAACTCTCCCACCACCTCTACTCCATGTGTTTCTCTTCACAGGCCCGGTGCACCCAGGACGCGATCTTCCCAGATGTCCTTCACTCC
>NW_015507568.1:96024-96925 GCF_001515645.1 Sinocyclocheilus grahami | reverse complement strand
GGTCGTGCTTCACGCGGGGGCTAACGACACCAAGCTGCGGCAGACGGAGACACTGAAGAGGGACTTCAGGAGCCTGATCGAGATGGTGCGCCGCACATCGCCCGCGACGACGATCATCGTGTCAGGACCACTTCCCAGCAGAGTCGGAGCAGAGCACATGTCGGACAACATCTCCAGGACGCTACGCTCCATATGACTAGTAAGTCAAATCTCAAATAACTGCCCTGATGACTTTTGTTCTACCCGCTTAAATGATAGAAGTACTTGCGCTGTACAATCTATAAAGACTGTGTCTGTTCCCCGAATAGTGAGGTCAAAATATAAATTTAATGCAGGATCTAGAAAAAATCTGATCGTGATTAAACCTGAAAAATTTAAAATAAATGAACAAAAATTATTTTAAAAGTTTGGGCTCCTAAACATTAGATCACTCTCACCCAAAGCAGCTATTGTAAATGAAATGATCACAGATAATCGTTTTGATTTACTCTGCTTGACTGAAACCTGGCTAAAACCTAATGATTATATCGGTCAAAATGAGTCTACTCCACCAAGCTACTATTATAAGCCCCGTGAGACTGATACCATGAGCCCCGTCAGACTGGTCGTGGCGGCGGTGTTGCAACAATATATAGTGATATTCTCAATGTTACTCAGAAGACAGGATACAGGTTTAACTCATTTGAAATACTAATGGTTAATGTTACACTGTCAGATATGCAAAAGAAATCTATCGTATCTCTTGCTCTGGCTACTGTGTATAGACCACCAGGGCCATATACAGATTTCCTAAAAGAATTTGCAGATTTCCTCTCAGACCTATTGGTTACTGTTGATAAAGCGCTAATTGTCTAATTATAGATATCGTACATCAAAGCGATGATGTTACTGACCATTTCCT
>NW_015507568.1:90361-93183 GCF_001515645.1 Sinocyclocheilus grahami | reverse complement strand
TCTGTATTGTTAAAAGCGCTATATAAATAAAGGTAACTTGACTTTACTTGACTTAATATTTCCACTGGAGTGACTGTCATATTTTTTTTTCCCCCTATATTATTATAATTCAATTTTAATTTAACTCTTTTAACCAATTTCTCCTAATTTTAGTCTTTTTTCTGTGACATGCATCTTTGAATTTAATTTTTTATTCTGTCTTGATGCATTTACTTTTTATATGAATTGATATTCTCAACTCTATTTTACAATCACTCAGTATGTAATCTTTTATTAAAAAAATAATTATTTATTTATCTTTACTTTACTATTTTTTCCACACTTATAATTATTTTTAATATACTTATTTAACTTGTTTCCTTTATCTCACTTCTACTGCACTTTATCTATGAAATTTTCTCCTTCTCTTCCACACAGACACCAAACATGCAAAAGTCTATACCAGATCTTGATTCAATCTTTATTGATATTATTTTCCTAATCACATTCACACTGCTCGTCCCTTTATTCAGATAGGGCTCATGCTTTCATTCGTTTTCCCTTTTATAGGGCTAAAGCATTCATATTTTTTCCCTTTATCTATAGGGCTAATCATTTATTCATCTCTCTCGGGTGCGTCACGAGCTGCGTCCCTCCACGCCAAGCCACATTTAAGTGATGGACCAAGAGGGTGCGCAGTCCGTACCCACCCAATACGGAATTTATTTATTTTCTCATATATTCACCATCACTCATACAGACATTCACACGGACACAGTTTCAGTCTCATACAACAAAACACTACACTCTACCTCGAGTGACCTGCAGGGCTCTCGTTCTTTTACTGACAATTTCTCCCTCAACTTAGTAAAAAAACTGCGCCCAGCAGGGCATTCTGCCTACCCGTGCAGCCCTTTGAGCCTCCTTACACCTTTTTCTTTCTCAAAGCGGTATCTGTAGGTCTTTGCGCGCTATCCTTTATTATATCTGCTTCATTGTTGATTGCTGCCCTTTTAGGCCCAATCCACAATAAACACAGACCATTACATGTAATGTATTTCTGCCTACACCATCTAGCTTCAATTTAGGTTACCTATCAAGGCCTTCCCAATACTAAACCAAATATGTGCATGCAGTTATTTCTTCTGACGTCAAAACCCTTTTATAATATTTTGTTTTAGTTATTTATTTATTTTTTAATTCTGGAAGAGCAGATTTTAAGTGTCCTTACCACTAAGAGCAGATCAGCAAATAACCCAAACAAATTATATAAGCAAAATTGCTTACCTATTCGGTGGCCACCGTGTTTGCGTTGTCTGTCTTAGTCAGCCCAAAGTGGCCATCCACTCCTCTGCTCTTGTCCAGTCCCATATGTGTCGCCAATTTGTGGTGTCGTCTGCCGCTCGTCTGAGGAACCACACTCAAGTCTTGAGTTTTGATGCCAGAAGATACATTTTATTTAATCATCAATGAGAATAAAACGGAGATGCTCTCTGCAGCAAACATCTTCAGAATGATCATCTTGTCTTCTTTTTATACAGTTCTGACTTTAAGGCGTGGGGTATATATTCCATACAGTTTTTCCATACATAGAATGGTTCCTCTGTGCATACAATTCTCTAGAGAGAAAGCCCCCCCCCCCTCTCTAGTCTTGTTATGGTAAAGAAAGACCCCACTTATGTTTCCCAGCTGTTTCTCATCTGAGGTCTGTACATTCTGCCACGTAGGCATGTTTTTACACACAGGCATATGGGATTATAATGGAAGTATAATTAGATATATTAATGGCTAGATTCCTAATGATTATACTTGATTAATTCCTATTTGGATTAATAAAAATCTTCCACATAATTTAAACTGAATACTCCATAAAATAAATTTCTAATGTTTCTCATTTTTATTTCTTACAATTTTAAAAAGTACTGACTACATTTTTGTTCATTTTCATTTCATATAGTTAGGCTAGGTGTGACTAAACAGTAAGTGGGAGCAGTTGCAGCCAGCTGAGACGATGACCCACCAGGCTGGAGGAGATGGTCGGCTTCACACCACACCACTCAGTGTCACTAACTGAATGTAACTTACCTGTTTTAGACAACTTTGCCAGGCACAAAATTATGCCTCACTAGTTTGTGGAGTTCTTTGGACACCGAATAGCAATGATAGACTGTTTTGAGATTTCCACAGAGAAACCATTCAGTGTGAAAGTGTGTGTCAAAATGTCTTCTACCTACAAGCACTATTTAGTATTTGACAGATCGTCTAGCACTTCTAAGAATCCATGCAGAAAGGGCCATCAGAAATGTTTGACAGGAGCATCAAATCATATTATTATTATTAATTTAATCAGTTTCAAAATGCATAACAGAAGATGTGACAAGCATGATGAATCATCAACACACTGTTTTCACAAATGGACACTTTCAGGGTAAAGTGTCCACTTAAGAAAACAGTGTGTTGATGATTCATCATGCTTGTCACATCTTCTGTTATGCATTTTGAAACTGATTTTTAACACGGTGTTGCATTAATAATAAAGTATCTATAATTCCATTATCATAAATGTGTTTTTGATTGTCTCCTTGTTATTAGTACTTCTTATCAGCCAAATGAAGTACGAAACATTGTGAACAAACAGGGTAAGGTTGAATGGTAGAGACTCACATGATGTAATTACTTACAATTGTGCAAATTATGTGCGCAAATCAATGGTAGACAAAAACAACACATATAAGTGTATAAGTAAATAAAATAAGTTTTTATACTGTAAACAAGATAATCATATATCCAAGGAGGTTGGAGGCAGCGATGCCGGTGGCACTCAACTTTTTGCGTCAGGTAAC
>NW_015507568.1:89372-90083 GCF_001515645.1 Sinocyclocheilus grahami | reverse complement strand
ATACAAGATAATCATATATCCAACGAAGTTGGAGGCAGCGATGCCGGTGGCACTCAACTTTTTGCGTCAGGTAACCTTAGTATGGATCAGTGTTAATTGTTAATCATCAGTGATAAATTATGGTTCCTAAAAAAATTTGCTGAGATTATCTCGGTACCGTATCTACTTGGTTTGCATCTGTTTCTCCAGTATGAGGATTTAATCGTTCTTTACTGCACGGCTCTGTACACTTTTAGTTCACTGCTCAATGACCAGGAAGCTTTAAAAGCACGTGAGGTGCCGCCGGCGCTAGCTTCTTAGGAGTGAAGCAAGCTCTAGTAGGGATGCCGGAAGTATGGCCTTGCGACGCAGCGTCTCGTTCCCTCGGGGAACCATGGTTACATACGTAACCTGGGACGTTCCCCTTCGAGAACTCGAGCTGCGTCGGAAAACGCTAGGGGAACGAGATGTCCACGCCGCCAGACTTGCAAATCCCTGCCTGGTGTGAAAGGGCACAGCTATGGCAAGAGAACAAAAGAGCCCGGAGTGGCTAAAGTAGGCGGGGCTCGCCATCCCGAAGGCCAACTTCTGGAGGAGTGAATCTTGACCCCCAAAGGAGAGGGGAGATCAGAGGACTTGAGGCTATGGAATAGCATCCTGATCCACCACTTATCCTAAGCTTCTCTAGCCAGAGGCCTCGGCCTCAGCACACCGCAGAGGAAATGTGTAAGA
>NW_015507568.1:82167-83892 GCF_001515645.1 Sinocyclocheilus grahami | reverse complement strand
GCATGTATAAAATTGAATATGAATGTGCAAAACAAGCATGAAAAACATTGTCAATACATTTTTTCTTTTTCAAAGTGTTCCCAGGCTTTTGACAAGCATTTACAGCAGTAGTACTCATCGAGTGAGCAAGGACTTTGTAGACCAGATGTTACGTTGGTACAAAGTTGCCAAAAACTGCGTGACTAAAACTAATGTAATCTTCCTTGGTTCACCAATTACAAGACCACCAACACCCAGAGAGGCACATCTTCTTAGAGAGAATGTCATAAATGTTCACCAGTGTTCATTCTAACAAAGGGCTATAATTAATGGAAGCCGATTTCACTCAAAGGCAAGCACAACACTATCGAGAAGAAACCATGCAGTTCTTACAGAAAATGGGGCAGTGGTACTTGTGAGATAATTTGTCGATGTGGGGCTTGACATAGGCTACAGCTTTATCAATCCAGTTAGCACTACCAAATTTACCGCGATTAAAGACAGACGCGCATATAGTCGTGAGTTTCTGCTCGATGTTGGCAGAACCACATTTTTAGAGTTAAACTCTGCGCATGCCGAAGAGCTGCGGGATCTCGGTCTGCTCTGGAGGCCACAGCGGAGGCGCCACAAGCGGCGCGAGAGGAAGCAGAAGAGGGGTAAGTGTGGAGGTATCCGGGCTAGGCTAGCGGCTAACCCACGAATGGTAATGCATGTATATAATGTTATATCGTATACTATGGTACAATAATTTGTAAATATCTGTCATATATTCATATTGTTTATTTATAAGTTATAACTTTATTTTATTAAGTACACTACGGTTACTGTATGACTTTGAGGTTACACTTCTTGTGGTTTTGCATGTTTAAGTCTATTCAGTATGTAAAACGCGTTGTATTGGCTTTGGTTGTTGATTAGACAGTCTATTTAGTATATTGTTTGAGAAAGTTTAAAGTGCACTGTGGATTTAATTCTTGGCATGATTGTATTGCACAACAGTAGATTATTAATTTTTGCAATATGCATTTTTATTAAGCATTGACAAATAATATTTTTAATTTTTATATGTGGTATGTAATCTGTATATACATTTTTTTTTATATAGTTTTGTTAGATATTTCCAGTTATGTAGTTATTTATAATATGTACAGTTAATGTGTGATACAATGAATGCATGTATGAAATTATTTTACATGAATATATACAGTACATGAATGTTGGAAGAATTAAAAATTCTGTACAATACAATATATCAAATCCACTGTGAAATAAAAGTGCAAGTAATACTAAAACTTATACTGTGATATGTGAACAACTTTTATTAAAAAAATTGTTAGTAAATGATATAATTGCAGGTAAGTACTTGTGTCCATGTTTTAAACACTGTAGACTAAAATAAACTATAAACAGACAGTAAGTTTATCCTGCAGGAATAGTGGCCTGTTTAATATGAGTCCTGCAGGAATGAGCAAGATGATTCCTGTGCAAGGCTTAAAAAATCTAAATTTTCCTACAGATATATATTTAATCCTACAGGAATTCCTGCAGGATATTTTTGTAAGGGCGGTCCTGCAGGACAAACGTGTGGACAATCCTGCAGGACTCATGTAGGAATGTCTCTGTCCTGAAGGAATTTAGTTCTGTCCTGCAGGATTCCTGCATGATCCCTGCACAGAAAGCAGCATTCCTTCAGGAATTCCTGCAGGATATTTTTGTAAGGGCTTTAGTGTTTCGTTTCCAAATTAA
>NW_015507568.1:78934-81399 GCF_001515645.1 Sinocyclocheilus grahami | reverse complement strand
GCTGTCAGGAAGCTGAACTCCCTCCCGACCATGCCCCCCCTCCCCTCTTTTGCCCCACGCACCACTGAACTCTGACCCTCTGACGGACTCTCCCACTCCCCTCTCCCAAATACACACACACACTGTCACTTTAATCAGTCTGAATAAGCTCTTTTGCACTACAAATAAATATTTTTTTGCACTACAATCACTATATCTGCACTGTTGTTTACTTTACTGGTTTGCACTCTATCTGCCATATGCCTTGTGCTTTATATATATATTTTTACATTTTACCTTATTTGTATATTTGTATAGTTATATTTTGTATTTTGTATTTAATCTGTATTTATGTTATCTGTATGCACCCAAGGGTCTGAGAGTAACGCAATTTCAATTCTCTGTGTGTATGTGCTGTACATGTGGAAGAATTGACAATAAAGCAGACTTGACTTGACTTGACAGACAAACAGGGACTATTGTCTCTGGGATAGTCAAGGAGAGCTGTATTTTGAGTGAGGTCAAATTAATTAAATGCACTGAAATAAAAACAACTTTAAAAAATGTGCATGGAGTACATAATTTACTCTGCATTCAACCGAATAAATGGGAGGTTGATTGAATAGCTGTGCGAATGGTAATGCATGTATATAATGTTATATCGTATACTATGGTACAATAATTTGTAAATATCTGTCATATATTCATATTGTTTATTTATAAGTTATAACTTTATTTTATTAAGTACACTACGGTTACTGTATGACTTTGAGGTTACACTTCTTGTGGTTTTGCATGTTTAAGTCTATTCAGTATGTAAAACGCGTTGTATTGGCTTTGGTTGTTGATTAGACAGTCTATTTAGTATATTGTTTGAGAAAGTTTAAAGTGCACTGTGGATTTAATTCTTGGCATGATTGTATTGCACAACAGTAGATTATTAATTTTTGCAATATGCATTTTTATTAAGCATTGACAAATAATATTTTTAATTTTTATATGTGGTATGTAATCTGTATATACATTTTTTTTTATATAGTTTTGTTAGATATTTCCAGTTATGTAGTTATTTATAATATGTACAGTTAATGTGTGATACAATGAATGCATGTATGAAATTATTTTACATGAATATATACAGTACATGAATGTTGGAAGAATTAAAAATTCTGTACAATACAATATATCAAATCCACTGTGAAATAAAAGTGCAAGTAATATTAAAAGTTATACTGTGATATGTGAACAACTTTTATTAAAAAAAAATTTAGTAAATGATATAATTGCAGGTAAGTACTTGTGTCCATGTTTTAAACACTGTAGACTAAAATAAAATATAAACAGACAGTAAGTTTATCCTGCACATAAATAATTTTTGTGTTTTGTTTTTGGGTTTGATAGATCTGAATTTGCTTGATTCATGCAATTCAGTATAGAACTGTGTAATGTGTATTATGTACTATGAAAAAAGGCAAGTTTAGGATTGCATACTGTATTCATGCAGTCCAGTATAGAACTGTGTAATGTGTATTATGTACTATGAAAAAAGGCTCATTCTGAAATGCTTGAGTAAAAAAATACATTTTATGTATTAACATTTTATGTATCAACCTTTGAGCATTTCAATATTAGCTAATCAATGAACTTACAATGTTATTTAGAAAACGTGCTTATAACTTGTAAAACATCAACCAGGAACAACCAATTCAAACCTTTCTTGTAAGCACCATATACTGTATAAGATAATGGCAGTATAATCCAAATGGAAAGACAACATTTTTATGAGTTTAAGAGTTTTGTCCCCAAGAAAACAAAATCGAAAAATTAATGATTAATGCATTAACACAGTTAAATCCAAAGACCAAATTCTAAATTAAAGATGCATTCATAATGTAAGCAATAGACCATGAGTAAACACTTCAATCACGTTTCACTAATTAATTTAGTAGTTTAGAAATGATAATATTCTAGGCTATGTATTATACTGGCATGCATAAATACACACATTCCAATTTTGTTAATGATTTCTCCAAAGTTGGCCTCATTTTACAGATATTTTACAATGGACCATGAGTAAACACTTCAATCATGTTTTACTAATTAATTTAGTAGTTTGGAAATTATAATATTCTAGGATATATATTATACTGGCATGCATAAATACACACATTCCAATTTTGTTAATGATTTCTCCAAAGTTGGCCTCATTTTACAGATATTTTATGTTCTCATTCATAAAACACATTATATAATTAACTCTACTGTCACAGTGTGAACTCAAACAACACACAATTATCCATAAGCAAGCATTCAGTAGCAAAACTGATTACACACCAGTCAGAATCTCAGGATAGTATAAACAGGACAGGAGCACAGGTGACTGCTTTAAAAATGCATCCTAGCACTGGAGAGAGAGCTGAAAGAATCACAGACAGGGTTTTACACTGCTTACACAGTGTAGTACAGTATAGTAACTATAGTAACAG
>NW_015507568.1:69286-78841 GCF_001515645.1 Sinocyclocheilus grahami | reverse complement strand
ATAATATTCTAGGCTATATATTATACTGGCATGCATAAATACACACATTCCAATTTTGTTAATGATTTCTCCAAAGTTGGCCTCATTTTACAGATATTTTATGTTCTCATTCATAAAACACATTATATAATTAACTCTACCGTCACAGTGTGAACTCAAACAACACACAATAATTCATAAGCAAGCAGGATAGTATAAACAGGAGCACAGGTGACTGCTTTAAAAATGCATCCTAGCACTGGAGAGAGAGCTGAAAGAATCACTGACAGGGGTTTACACTGCTTACACAGTGTAGTACAGTATAGTAACTATAGTAACAGTACTTTATATAAGGGACATTTCACTATTCGGTCTCCAATAAACAGTATGACATGTTGTACACACTCAAACTTGTGACTCAAATTTAGCCTGTTTTTTTGTTTAGCCGTGTTTTTGCAGAACTCAGTCTGAAAAACAACTGCCTAAGGGAGGTTGAGAAAGTGTTTTGTCAGAAGACCAAGAAATTTATTTTTGTACTATATACTACTGTAATGAAATTTGGCCAATTTATTTATGTATGCAATCAACACTATACTGTATTATGTTACATACATACCTATTTGACATTTAGTTCTTTTGTTTTTTAACTTTACTTCTCTTGTAAGATCATCTACTTCATCTACTGTAAGATCACTTACAGTAGTGGAATGAAAATGTATGTTTCATAAAGCTTATTGCTGTATTTTATTCTTTCTGCATTTTTCATTTGTGTTGTATACTAAGACATTGAGCTGCCAAATAATTCCTGAATCCCAATAAGAGGTTTTTGTTACAGTGTTCTGAATTTATCTCACTAGTGTTGTTCACTGGGCAGGGAAGTTGTCTGTGTATTTGTACTGTAGGTTTTGCCATCTGAGGCCAAAGTTTGATATTGATAGAAATAAAGGTTTTTGACTGGAGTATTTGATTTTGACATGGAAGTTTGTACAAGTTTGTTTGTCACGAGAATGTGTTTATAGTTGTGACAAAGTGGTGAATTGTTTCATGAATTGTGTGTTAGTAATCGAGAAAAACTAAGACAGCATTTAGGAAAATTTTAACAATTGGAAAATCTTTGGGATAAGCAGTGTACACTGATTATATAAAACTATACTGTCAGTACATCATAGTTAAATGAAATTGTTATATACATTTATTTCTGTTCAAAAGTGTGGAAATTAATTTTTCAAAATAAAAAGGCCTATTCCTTATCCTGTGACTCTCTCTAGTGGACAACAATAATATCACAGCTTTTAGCCTCAGGTTCTGTTATCACATAGGCTTTGATAATAAAATAAACAGCATAAATAATTGTTTTTTTTTCTTTGAGCACTCATTATAATTCACTTTTCAAGTAATATCACATAAAAATCAATTGAAAATCTTGTAAGCCTATTCTGTGACTAACATGGAGCGTCCAAATATATTCACTGTTATAGTTTAAATAAAATAATACAATATAATAATATAGGCTAATGTTAATCGGAGCACATATGAACTTACTAGTAATAGTTAATACAACATGTCTCTGAAGAAAAAAATAATTCACTATACAGTAGACCTCATTTCTGAAAACTAGATAATTGATCAGCAGATGTCTATTACTTCAGAGTTCAGGTTTTGTTTTTTGTTTTTTCATGTCATACAGCTGCTTATTACAAGAGCAGTTTGTTGTAGGCTACTGTACATGTTCATATTAAGAGCCTGTATATTGATACATGATTAATAAATGTTTAGGCCTATTTGAAAATGTTTTTAAACTGGTCTACCCAGTTTGACACATTTTCATTTTCAAATATTATGTCTATTAAAATAAGGCTGTAGCTCATATAGTAGCCTATTGTTCATGTGTTGATATCTACTGAAGCCTTATGATCACAGTCGTGGGGAGACAGTGGCGAAACGAGTCAGCAAATATGCAAAAAATCTGTACTGTTCTGCCTCTGTTAGAGGTTGTGTATAATTTATGATGGACATTTGCATTTATCAATATTATATTTCTGTGATTGTTTAATGTTCTGTATGAGTTTCATATTGCCTGCCGCTATTGTGAAAGTTCTTATGTGAGGACTCTTATTTTGACGCGTTTTCGCGAGCGACGCACATTATTATTATTATTATTATTTTTTTTTTTTTTTTTAATAATAAGTGAACAAATGTACATACAAAATAGGTATTAAATAAACAATATTAACAATTAACAATTCTCAAAGGCAGACATAGTTGCAATTGCAATATGTAACAGTGAAGTTTTACACTAAATGTACAGTCATGAAGAGCAATGAAGAACAGAGAGGGATAAAAAATAAAATAAATAAAATAAAAATAAAAAAATAATAGTAAAAACATTTATAAAATAGTAAGTTTTTTGCAAGGAGTAGCAAGGAGTTATAGGGCACTTAGCTCACTGAAGAAACTGGCAACTGTAGTAGCTTTTTCATTTGAAAGGGCATCAAGAGAAGCAGCAAAAATGTTAAGTTCATTAGAAAAGTGAGGAAAGCACACTTGTTCAAGTTTAAGTGTAGGCCTGATGCTTTGGAAAAGAGATTAACTAGTTGAATGGCTTTATCAATCTGAAATTGGTCCTTTAAAAAGATCACTGTATCGTCAGCTAATTGACTAATACCAATTTGTCTTCCAAATACACTGAGTCTATCAAAGTTGCTGTTTTTATCTATCAAGATAGCAAGAATTTCTACTGTTAAGATGAATAGAAAAGGGGATATGGGACATCCTTGTCTTATTCCTCGTGAAATGTTGAATCTTTGGGATGTTCCAAATGAAAGGGATATAGAACTATTAATGTCTTTATATAACGTTTTTATAAAAGAAATGAATTTAATGCCAAAACCAAATTTTTCGAGGGAGCTAAATATGAAATTATGTTCGATCGTGTCAAATGCCTTTCTAAAATCTAAAAAGAGAATATAGCCATCATCCTCAATACATTCACGATAATCTAAAATATCTCAAATCAATCTGATGTTATTATGTATTGATCTGCCTTTTATAAAACCAGACTGTGATTCACTAATTATTTGATTTATGTTTTTCTTGAGTCTATTGGAAAATATATGAGCTAGAATTTTATAATCACAGTTGAGTAAAGTGATGGGGCGAAGATTATCTATATGTCGTGCATCTTTACCTGGTTTGGGGATAAGAGTAATTAGACCTTGTTTCATAGTCGAAGATAGTGAATCATTTTGGATACATTCAAGAAAGGCTCGAAATAATAGTTCTCTCAAATCTTCCCTAAAGAATTTATAAAATTCGGAAGTGAGGCCATCAGGGCCTGGAGATTTCCCTGAAGATAATTTATCTATTGCTTTATCTAATTCCTCTATTTTGATGTCAGCTTCGCATAAGTCTTTAAATTCCTGGTCTAACTGCGGTATGCTAGTGTGTATATTATCAAAGAGTATATTACAGTCTGATACAGAGAAGGATGAGCTATATAAAGAACTATAGAATTGAAAAATCTCTGAGGAAACCATTTTAGGGCAGGTATTTATAACTCCGTTTACATAAAGAGAATTTATGGCATTTTTCTCCTGTCGCCTTTTTTCAAGTCTGCAAAAATAATTATTACTTTTTTCCCCTTTCTCTATCCATCTTGCTCTAGATCTTACATATGCTCCTTTAGCTTTTTGAGTATATAAATCATCAATTTTGGATTGCAAGGATAAAATTTGTAATTTAGTTTCATTGTCCATTTCACTTTTATTACATAAATAGTTTAATTCTCTTGTTAATTCTAACTCCAATTGTGTTCTGGCAATTCTTAAATTTTTACTAAATTGTATAGAAAATTCCCGAATCTTGTGTTTTAAATATTCCCATTTACTTATGAATGAGATAAGGTCCTTACGCGATGCTACATCATTAATTATGGAGTCTTCAAGTTTGTGCTGCAGGTGAGGAGCAATTTCGGCTAACAGTGAGACAACTTCTCTTCGGATATCTTCGCCTGCAGTTTCTTTCATTCCGATTACTCTGAGGTTCCATCGTCTTTTGTAGCGTTCGAGCTCCGACGTGCGGCTTATCAAATCTGCGTGCGATGTGACAACAGACGGGAGTTGTTTTTCGAACAAGTTTATTTTAGTTTTACAGTCCTTTATTTCCGCCGCGTTGAATTCCACAGCTTTTGTCAGGTTGACGATCATTAGACTGTTCTCAGTAATTTTATGCTCAATGTTGCTCAGCTTCCCGTCTTGTAGATCGAATCTGGCAACTATGGTTTCCAGAAGAGCGGTGTTGGAAATCTCAGGGTTTTCGTCACCTTTCTGTTTCTTAGCTGGGGCTTTAGTTGGAGTGTTCTGCAAGGACGGAGCTTCTTTGCGTTTCTCTTTGTGATCGACGTGGTCGACTTCCATGACGTATTCATGTTCGGCAAGAGCAGAAGTTTTTCCAGTCATCCCTTTTTGTCCTGGAATGACTATTTTCGGGTGATTAGAAGCTTTTTTTGTTGACATAGTCCAATACTCGCTGATACTCAACAATTTGGATGGTTAAAAGTGGAATGCTAACATAAAACTCAAGATTTGCTGGAGAGCGGAGAATTTTACATGTGCTTAGCCCGCCATCTTGTTCCCCCAGTTCGAGCGACGCACATTAGGTAATAGAAGCAACGGACTCATGACGCAGCAAGCGCTCGACATGTTTGTGTCGCATTTAAATTAATCCTTCTGCTAAACCCTGTCGTAAGAATAGGCTGCAAGTTCATTTAAATCATTAATCAGTCTAATTTATATTGCAAGAGAGTATGTTCAGTTTAAATGTGATATAATCAAAGATGTTTGTTATTGCCGATGGGCGCTAGTGCGCTGCATTAAGAATGCTTCTAACTTGCTTCTGAGTTAGCGATGTATCTGTATACATTTGACTAGTTAAACTGATAAGTTTGTTACAATTTGATAGTTAATTTTCTACATTTCTTTCATTTCACTTACAGTTTTACTCGGTTCAATGGCCGCTGAGTTTGACTACGTAAATCATATGTTGGACTATTAAAGGAGCAAGGCTCATATCCTGGCTCAGTGAACAGAGTTTGGCTTGCTGTTTATTTATATTACACGCTTTGGGAAAGCAAAACATATAAAGAGAACAGTACAGTAAAAAGCCATGGATCAGCAGGTGCAAGAGAAATGTTCAGAAGAGAACACGCAAACTGAAGGGAAAAGAGGGAAAGAAAAGGCATCTTCAGAGGTTAATTCTAAATGCTCATTATCTTCCTCCAACCTTCCTCTAGTGCTGCTGCAAAAGCTAGAGCCTCAGCAGAAGCTGCACGTGCCAAGATGGCATTCGCAAAAAGACAGCTTGAAATGAAAAAGGAGAAAGCAAGGCTGGAACAGGAAAGGGACGGTAGAAGCAAATCTGGAAGCGTTAGAATTAGAAAAGGAAGCTGCAGCCACTCTGGCAGAAGCGGAGGTGTTAGAGACAGCGGCAGCAATGGAACGCGACGACAATCGCAGTGAAATAGGCACACTTTCATCACACGTGATTTCAATGAGAACGGAGGAATATGTAAAACATCAGACTCAGGTGAGCTCTGACTTTTCCACACTACCTCTGAATATCCCTTCATCAACCTTTGCAAAGGAATCAACTCCACATTTAATCGATAAGTCTCAAAGCATGAGCGCTGCATATGATGGCGACACAGATATAGCTCAGGAGCGATTGCCGATTGGCGCTAGTGCGCTGCATTAAGAATGCTTCTAACTTGCTTCTGAGTTAGCGATGTATCTGTATACATTTGACTAGTTAAACTGATAAGTTTGTTACAATTTGATAGTTAATTTTCTACATTTCTTTCATTTCACTTACAGTTTTACTCGGTTCAATGGCCGCTGAGTTTGACTACGTAAATCATATGTTGGACTATTAAAGGAGCAAGGCTCATATCCTGGCTCAGTGAACAGAGTTTGGCTTGCTGTTTATTTATATTACACGCTTTGGGAAAGCAAAACATATAAAGAGAACAGTACAGTAAAAAGCCATGGATCAGCAGGTGCAAGAGAAATGTTCAGAAGAGAACACGCAAACTGAAGGGAAAAGAGGGAAAGAAAAGGCATCTTCAGAGGTTAATTCTAAACGCTCATTATCTTCCTCCAAGTCTTCAGTTGCTAGTGCTGCTGCAAAAGCTAGAGCCTCAGCAGAAGCTGCACGTGCCAAGATGGCGTTCACAAAAAGACAGCTTGAAATGAAAAAGGAGAAAGCAAGGCTGGAACAGGAAAGGGACGGTAGAAGCAAATCTGGAAGCGTTAGAATTAGAAAAGGAAGCTGCAGCCACTCTGGCAGAAGCGGAGGTGTTAGAGACAGCGGCAGCAAGGGAACGCGACGACAATCGCAGTGAAATAAGCACACTTTCATCACATGTGATTTCAATTAGAACGGAGGAATATGTAAAACATCAGACTCAGGTGAGCTCTGACTTTTCCACACTACCTCTGAATATCCCTTCATCAACCTTTGCAAAGGAATCAACTCCACATTTAATCGATAAGTCTCAAAGCATGAGCGCTGCATATGATGGCGACACAGATATAGCTCAGGAGCGGAGCAGAATATGTGATAGTGAACGTTTGCAGAGCACAAGATTTCCAGATTCCCTGTACAATCTGCCTCGTTCCATCCCGAATACTGCATTTAAAGCATCTCCACGTCAAGATCCTGCTTCACAAAGGTATGCAGTCCATTCAGATACACAGCATTTCTCTCAAAGCCAAGCCACACCTATGTTAGACTTTGCTAAATACTTAGCAAGGAGAGAGCTAGTCACCACAGGGTTTACCAAGTTTGACGATAATCCAGAAAACTTTAGAGCCTGGAAGTTTTCATTTGTTAACGCTATGCAAGACTTACGGCTCTCAGCTAATGAAGAGTTAGATTTGTTAGTTAAATGGCTGGGGAAGGAATCTTCAGATCATGTGAGGAGGATTCGGGTGGTGTATGTTACTAAACTGCAAGCTGCTCTCCAGTTGTCTTGGACGAGACTTCAAGAATGCTATGCCACCCCGGAAGTGATTGAGAGTGCCTTATTTAAGCGCTTGGATAACTTTCCACGTCTATCTCCGAAGGATAATGTGAAACTCAGGGAGCTTGCAGACCTGCTCATGGAGATACTTGCAGCAAAAGGAGATGCATACTTGAGAAGCAGGTGCAAGAGAAAAGTTCAGAAGAAAACATGCAAACTGAAGGGAATAGAGGGAAAGAAAAAGCATCTTCAGAGGTTAATTCTAAACGCTCATTATCTTCCTCCAAGTCTTCAGTTGCTAGTGCTGCTGCAAAAGCTAGAGCCTCAGCAGAAGCTGCACGTGCCAAGATGGCGTTCACAAAAAGACAGCTTGAAATGAAAAAGGAGAAAGCAAGGCTGGAACAGGAAAGGGACGGTAGAAGCAAATCTGGAAGCGTTAGAATTAGAAAAGGAAGCTGCAGCCACTCTGGCAGAAGCGGAGGTGTTAGAGACAGCGGCAGCAAGGGAACGCGACGACAATCGCAGTGAAATAAGCACACTTTCATCACATGTGATTTCAATTAGAACGGAGGAATATGTAAAACATCAGACTCAGGTGAGCTCTGACTTTTCCACACTACCTCTGAATATCCCTTCATCAACCTTTGCAAAGGAATCAACTCCACATTTAATCGATAAGTCTCAAAGCATGAGCGCTGCATATGATGGCGACACAGATATAGCTCAGGAGCGGAGCAGAATATGTGATAGTGAACGTTTGCAGAGCACAAGATTTCCAGATTCCCTGTACAATCTGCCTCGTTCCATCCCGAATACTGCATTTAAAGCATCTCCACGTCAAGATCCTGCTTCACAAAGGTATGCAGTCCATTCAGATACACAGCATTTCTCTCAAAGCCAAGCCACACCTATGTTAGACTTTGCTAAATACTTAGCAAGGAGAGAGCTAGTCACCACAGGGTTTACCAAGTTTGACGATAATCCAGAAAACTTTAGAGCCTGGGAGTTTTCATTTGTTAACCCTATGCAAGAATTACAGCTCTCAGCTAGGGATGGAACGATTACCGGTTTCACGATAAATCACGATAAAATGCACTGACGGTTAGTATTACCGTTTAAAATTTAATTATCATCAAAACCGTGTTTGATTATCACAAACTCGCGGTAAATCCTGTCCAGCCAGCATCAGTCTGACGCAGAAGCAGCATGCAGTGTTGTTGTTTTTTTGCACGAGATGAAATGGCGGAAGGCAGTTGACAGCGCTCGGGAGATTTTTCAGCCATCTAAGAGGACCAAATCAGTGGTCTGGTCGTATTTTGGCTTTTACAAGAGTCCTGAAGGCAGTTTAATTGAGGACGGTCACCCTGTCTGCCGATCTTGCAAGAAGAAAGTAGCTGCAAAAGGGGGAAACGCATCAAATTTGCTCAGTCATCTTCGTGACCATCACCCAGTTATATAGCGAATGCAAGGTAACTTTTACCTCAATACCAAAACTAACTGGGCAAATAATTGGACAAAAAATATTGATTAGAGATTAAATATTTCGTTATCTCACTTGTTTAACGCAAAGCTTCCGCGAAGAAAAGTTTGCAGCAAGTGGCTTTGAGCCAAGACAAACGAACGTTCAAACTATAAGGTTGACATTTAAGGGATAATGTATTGTATATTCATAGTTAACTTATTACATGAATTTTTTTTTTGTTTACCTAAAATAATATATAAATACGGGGATATGAAATAATGAATTAAGATTAATGTTTTGAAATCTTACCTGTTTATAAATCCATTATGAACAGTGTACCAAACAATCGTCAGGACAATATGATCACTACAGCAAAATTATAGTAGTATTAATACTAAATTCCTCTAATTCCTTTCATTTTCAATACAATCAAAAAATGAGACGCAAGCTGCATTTGAATGAAACGAGAGAGCACGTCCGCGCCTCCGCGGTGATACAAGAGACATGTGGCGAATTCCAAACAGAAGTGAACTACAGCAAAATTATAGTAGTATTAATACTAAATTCCTCTAATTCCTTTCATTTTCAATACAATCAAAAAATGAGACGCAAGCTGCATTTGAATAAAACGAGAGAGCCGCGTCCGCGCCTCCGTGGTGATACAAGAGACTTGTGGCGAATTCCTAACAGAAGTGAGCATCCCTATGCCCTACGAAGGGCAGAGCCCTTGAAGTGTGTTCTTTGAAGGGTGCAGGGCATTACTGTCTCGTATAAGTGTTTGAAACTCCCTTGGCGAAGGGAATAACTATTTTATTCAAATATTGTCTAATTGTCTCTTATTTACTATTAAACGTTTTCAAACTAAACTTGCTTACACTACCGTCTTAAATCATATTTCTATCACTGACGAAAAATGTTGTCTTACATTAAAATAGACAAATTTAATTAGCCTATTCTATTTATGTTTGTACCAGGAAAAAAATTAACTTAATTGATTTTAGCAAATGGCTGCAATATAACAAAGAGTGAAAAATTTAAGGGGGTGTAACGGTGTGTCTGAGAATTCCTTTATGATGGCTTGTTTAAACTGCTGGTG
>NW_015507568.1:56437-57003 GCF_001515645.1 Sinocyclocheilus grahami | reverse complement strand
ACATGTAATTATACATGACATTTTACTGCACAATTGAGTCCAAAAATACTTTGAGTAATTACAATAAAAAAAAAAAATTCAGTTGTTTCAATATAATTTTCACAGAATTGACAAGCGTTTTCTCCAATATCAAATTTTGATTTGAGAAATTCTTTTGATGGGTATATGTCATTTATTATTTTAAAATGAAGTTCTTTCACTTTAGGAAGACTTGGAAAGGTAAGATAATTCATTCTCATTTCCTTCACCTCTTTGGGGTTAAAATCTTTGAAAACATAATATCGTTTAATTCTATTTGGATGAAGTTTATCAATGAAGACACTTCTAATATATTTGTTGTTACATTTATGATCTCTAATAAACAATTCACCCAGACAAGGAGATGGGAGAGAGAATGTCACGGAGTAATGTGAAAGAATCCCTTTAACTAATAATACCATGTTTTTTGGTATGGCATTTACAACATTGTAAAACTCTTTAGGATGACATACAAATCCATGTTTTAAACAAAACTCATTGTAATTGAGAACATTACCATAGTTGTCCATCATGTCCAATAGGGAAAA
>NW_015507568.1:56074-56358 GCF_001515645.1 Sinocyclocheilus grahami | reverse complement strand
CCTTCTTCGTAACTGTGAACCAAATCATTTTTGTTAATATAGTGACACTTATTTTTCCAAATGAATTTAAATAATGCAATATTACATTCTTTTAGTAAGTGAGGTGGGATAGCTAAGGAGGAGGCTGGATAAACAAACCTGGAGAGTAATTCCATTTTAGTCAATAAAACTCTTCCAAAAATTGAGATATCTCTTTGTATCCAGTTATTGAGAATAGTTTTTGCTTTTGAAAGAAAAAAAAAAAAATGTTCTTGGACACTTTGATTACTATCTCTAGTAATAGT
>NW_015507568.1:53786-54267 GCF_001515645.1 Sinocyclocheilus grahami | reverse complement strand
CCATGTTGAAATCTCCTCCTATAATAATATTATCAGTTGGATACATAAGTTTCAATTCAAATAGAGAATCAGAAATTTCAGTGAATAAGTTGTTGTTTAGGGGAACACTGTTGTAACCATACACATTGAATAAAATAAACAAAACATCATTAATGTTTATAACAACTGAAGCCCAATGGCCATTTGAATCCGTCTCTACCTTTATAATTTTGCCTGGTAGGTTGTTGAACAGTATTGCCACTCCTGCAGAATGTGTAGAAGCATGGCTGAAGATGATTTTGTCCCCCCATTGACTCGTCCAGAACTTCACGTCATCAAGGTTGGAATGTGTTTCTTGTAAAAATATACAGTGTGAGTTTTTGCTTTTGCAAAAAAGAAAGAAAGCTTTTCTTTTGATAGAGTTACGGAGACCCCTTGCGTTTAAGGAAATAAAGGTAAAGGACGATTTCACTGAGAACATTTAACTGATAGGAAGACAAAC
>NW_015507568.1:50361-52654 GCF_001515645.1 Sinocyclocheilus grahami | reverse complement strand
AGCGGAGAAATGTACATGTGCTTAGCCCGCCATCTTGTTCCTCCATCGGAAATCTCCTCTTCTCCGAGCCGGCTTCTTCGAACACCGCGTCAACCACAGTGCGACTACCTGGAGCCGAGCAACAGGTTGATGACGTCATTTCGGCGACATTCCCGCGGAGGACAATGGGAAGTGCAGTTCCCGTGTCTAATGGCTCTCCATTTTTTCCGCCGAATATGCTGCAATCTCCCATCAGTTGAGAAACCAAATCATCGCAGGTAATGATGTCAACCTTGTAAAAATATTACTGGGCCCAGAATTAAGTGACGGGCGTGTTGTCGACTGTGGTGATGTGTCCGTGATGCTTAAAGACAATGACCCTCGACTTTCAAAAACTTTGACTCTCGCAGAATTTATCGTGGCATTTGGAATATACAGATATGTTATATGCGAAGTTTTTTCGTCCCGTAGAGCCGAGCTAGATGCATATTTAGCCATTATCGCTGACTTAGCTCTCACATATGGAGGAACTCTCTTTTACGAATATCATAAGTCTTTCTCCGCAAAAGCTGCCATGTTCATTCAGCGATTCAATCAGACACTGGACTGGTCTGTAGTCGACTTAACTCTCATCAGCAGACACTACACTGGTCATCAAACTCTCTCCTGCTCGATCTGTGGCTCTCACACTCACGCGCCCAATCTGTGCCCAAAAACTGTCTCTAAGCCCGGCTCAAGCTTGCAGCCTGATCCTAAGGTGATGCCATTTGCCACTCCACTGTGTTATAATTTTAATGAAAATGTTTGCAAATTCTATAATTGTAAATATGTTCATGCTTGTAGTTACTGTGGAGACGGTCACCCCAAATCTGTGTGCCCGAGAAGAACCCGCTTTATGAAAAAGGAGAAAAAGAAATAAAACCATCAACCCCAGTCAACGTCCCAAAGCTGAGTCGAGCGTTGAGAAATCACCCTAATCACTGTTTCGTGAATTACCTAATAACTGGTCTTATTCAAGGTTTTATCGCAGGGTTGTCCTGGATGCCTAATTATTCTCTAGTCTGTAAAAACTTGATTTCTGCTTTAAACGAGCCTGAAATAGTCAATTCATTGTTAGTGAAGGAGGTTAAGAGAGGATTTATGATTGGGCCATTTGATGATTCTCCCTTTCCAGACTATCGAATTAATCCTATAGGTATCGCGACTCATAAATATTCAGGGAAAAAGCGTTTAATTATGGATCTATCCGCCCCTCATAACGATGCAGCTCAAAGTGTAAACAGTCTCATTCCTCTAGCTCCCTTTTCTCTGTTCTACGCTACCATTGAGGATGAAATCAAGTTCATAAAAAAAGCAGGTCGGGGTGCATGGCTCACAAAAGCAGATATATCAGACGCTTTTAAAATCATGCCTTTACATCCATCACAATGGCATTTATTTGGTGTTAAATGGAGAGATAAGTTGTATTTTTCGGTTAGGCTCACCTTCGGCTGTCGCAGTAGTCCAAACATATTTGATACACTATCAGAGGCACTATGTTGGATTCTTCTCAATAACTGCAAACTACTATTCGTACTTCATCTCTTAGATGATTTTTTGCTAGTCGACTACCCTCATATAAAGCCGGACCGTTGCATTTCGGCGATAAAGTGCACCTTCAACAATTTGGGTGTTCCTCTTTCTGAGGAGAAAACACTAGGTCCCCTTAAAACCATTGAATTATTGGGCATCACATTAGATTCTAACCTAATGCAAGCCTCCCTACCCTCAGAGAAATTAAATCGCATTAGAGAAGTCATGAGAAATGCTCAAAAATCTGCATCGTTTTCTAAAAGAGAGTTGCTCTCTTTACTAGGCCATCTTAATTTCGCGATGCGAATAATTCCACAGGGAAGCTGTGCTATTTCACTATTATTCAAGGTCTCTCAAAGACAGTTAAAGACCTTAAGGATATAGTTAGCCTAGATGAAGGTTGCAGATCAGATCTCAGATTCTGGTTTTTGCTCCTCAACAACTGGAATGGTATCTCGTTTTTTTTATCATGATGAGTTGGAGTCATCGGCAACACTTAAATTATACACAGATGCTGCGCCTTCCGTTGGTTTTGGGGGGGTGTTTAATGGTCAGTGGTTTGCTAGTGCATGGCCAAATGAACTGCTATCTGTACCCGTTAATACCATGTCAACTGCTCTGTTGGAGTTGTACCCTATCGTGATGGCTTGTATTTTGTGGGGTAAGCACTGGTCAAGGAAACAAATTATGTTCTTCTGCGACAACGAAGCAACTGTCAATATTATTAATAAGGGACGCTCCT
>NW_015507568.1:577-31859 GCF_001515645.1 Sinocyclocheilus grahami | reverse complement strand
CCCCTCATAACGATGCAGCTCAAAGTGTTAACAGTCTCATTCCTCTAGCTCCTTTTTCTCTGTTCTACGCTACCATTGAGGATGAAATCAAGTTCATAAAAAAAGCAGGTCGGGGTGCATGGCTCACAAAAGCAGATATATCGGACGCTTTTAAAATCATGCCTTTACATCCATCACAATGGCATTTATTTGGTGTTAAATGGAGAGTAAGTTGTATTTTTCGGTTAGGCTCCCCTTCGGCTGTCGCAGTAGTCCAAAAATATTTGATACACTATCAGAGGCACTATGTTGGATTCTTCTCAATAACTGCAAACTATCATTCGTACTTCATCTCTTAGATGGTTTTTTGCTAGTCGACTACCCTCATATAAAGCCGGACCGTTGCATGTCGGCGATAAAGTGCACCTTCAACAATTTGGGTGTTCCTCTTTCTGAGGAGAAAACACTAGGTCCCCTTAAAACCATTGAATTCTTGGGCATCACATTAGATTCTAACCTAATGCAAGCCTCCCTGCCCTCAGAGAAATTAAATCGCATTAGAGAACTCATGAGAAATGCTCAAGAATCTGCATCTTTTTCTAAAAGAGAATTGCTCTCTTTACTAGGCCATCTTAATTTCGCAATGCGAATAATTCCACAGGGAAGGTCTTTCATAGCCAGGCTCCTTGACCTCTCAAAGACAGTTAAAGACCTTAAGGATATAGTTAGCCTAGATGAAGGTTGCAGATCAGATCTCAGATTCTGGTTTTTGCTCCTCAACAACTGGAATGGTATCTCGTTTTTCTATTATGATGAGTTGGAGTCATCTGCAACCCTTAAATTATACACAGATGCTGCGCCTTCCGTTGGTTTTGGGGGGGTGTTTAATGGTCAGTGGTTTGCTAGTGCATGGCCAAATGAACTGCTATCTGTACCCGTTAATACCATGTCAACTGCTCTGTTGGAGTTGTACCCTATCGTGATGGCTTGTATTTTGTGGGGTAAGCACTGGTCAAGGAAACAAATTATGTTCTTCTGCGACAACGAAGCAACTGTCAATATTATTAATAAGGGACGCTCCTCTGTTCCATTTATAAACCGTTTTGTTAGGCACCTTACTTGGTTATCTATAATGGGTAACTTCAATTTTCGGGCTGCTCACATTCCTGGCTTAAATAACCAAATCGCTGATTCTTTGTCCCGGTTTGAATTTCAGAAATTCCACCTCCTGTGCCCGGAGGCAGCACCATCCAGCCTGGTCTGTCCCTCTTTCAGCCAAACCGTACTAGACTAGACATGACCTTTCAATCGTATTTGCACTCTGCAGCTCACTACATGCGTAATGGTCTGGCTAAAACTACATTAAAAATGTACGGCTCTGCTTGGTCTCACTTCAGTTCTTTCTGTGCTACATTCTCCGTGGCTGTACTACCGGTTAATGTTTCATATGTTAGTGCTTTTATAGTCCACTGTTATGAATCAAGAAAAATGCAGCCTTCAAGCATCAAAAGTACGGTCGCAGGCATCCAATTTCACCTGCGCTGCTTGGATCCATCTACCATCAGCTCACTAGGAAATCCATCGATTCGTCTCCTGCTTAATGGCCTCAAAAAAGAAAAACCTCAAGGCAACGATCAATGTCTCCCCTTCACGCTCCCACTTTTGCTAAAGTTAATATCACGTTTAAGAGCAGGATGCTTTGGGTCTTATACTGATTTAATGCTAGAGTCTGCTTTGCTCACTGCTTTCTATGGTTTTCTCAGAGGTGGTGAATTTACGCACTGATATTTTTAATCCATCACAAGACCTCACAATTTCTGATGTAACCATTTATTCTCACTACTTCACTGTTTATCTCAAGCATTCTAAAACTGATAAAAACAAAGAAGGCACAGTAATTTTCATTTCTGAATTTAACTCAGTTTTTTGTCCTCTATCTTCCATGTTGGCCTACGTGAGAAGCCGTCCACAAGCTGGTCCGCAGGACCCACTGTTTTCCACAGAGGAGGAAAAGCCTATGTCCAGAGCCTGGTTTGCCTCCCGTCTCCGCCTTCTCTGCCAATACTGTGGTCTTCCCCCAGAACGCTACACAGCTCATTCTCTGCGCATAGGGGCTGCGACAACTGCATCTTCCTTCACTCCTATCTCTACCTTAAAAGCCATGGGCCGATGGTCGTCAGTTGCTTATGAACGTTACATCCGACCCGACGCTCGAGCCATACTTGAGGCTCAAAAAGCTATGAGTGCAGCTCCCTAATAAGGGTTTAAAATAAATGTATGGCTTCAGTAACTATTGGGTGTGTTTACTTTTATAAATATTTATTACTCCATCTTCATTTCTTATGCTGACTCCACGTAGTTAATCGGCTATTTTAAAGCAAAAAATAAATATATATATATATATAAATTAAAAAACGTTTGGCTTCCGGCAACGCTCATTTGGTTCCTCTACTAGCTCTTCTTCAGCAAGAAGAGCCAGGGAGGATTGCCTGGTATGGTCTGTTGGGGGTCTTTTTTGTGCTATTCTCCTATTCTTAAAATAGGAGGGTTGCCCCTGAAGCGACTGCTGTTTCCCTGTCCTGGCTTTCGTGGAGCTCATGAAAAGGACAGGGAACTTGGAACAGAGCCATACTGCCAAATGTAACTTTAGTAAACATGCTAATAAAAAAGTTGAATTAAATGCTTGTCTATGGGTTCTTTTTGACTTAAGAGATCCTGACTGAAATAATATTTAATAATAAAGTATGTTAAAATAGAAAACCATTATTTTTACATTTTAATGCTTCACAATATTACAGTTGATCATATAAATGCTGGCTTGATAAGCAAGAGACTTATTTCAAAAACATTAAAAATAGTAATGTGTCCAAACTTTTGAGCAGCCCAGTCCCCTTGTTAAGCAGGCAGAATGTTTTAAGGTGCATCCTGAATTATAGAAACAGAGAGGGACACTGAAGAGACAGACATGTATTACATTATATTGTTTGGTATGGTTTTTTATGAAATCTTTGCCAAAAGATACTTTTATTTCTGTTAACGGTATGCTCCATGTTAATTGAATAAATTAATTGAGAAATTGTCCAGCAACACTATATAACAATCTGTTTGCATTGATGAAGTTCCACCTGAGAGCCGGGACTGTCAAATAGTTATGCAAGTCCCTTTTTTTTTATTTTTTTAAGTGTTCAGTGCAGGTTGAGTTATTCAAGCTATTTGAATGCCATGATGTATAATTGAGTATTGATAATATTGAGTGCCTGATAATAGTGCTGTTCAAAACACACTGTGTGTTAGGGCCGATTGTGGCTTGCAGCTTTCTGGAGAAATCCTCCTTCAAATAACTTCATACTCAGCATCCTGAACAATATACCTGTTATTTATTTATTTAGTCATTTATTAGACGCTTTTATCCAAAGCAACTTACAAATGAGGACAACAGAAGTAATGAATTGTCATATTAAAACAACTAAAAACAGATCCAAAACTAAAAACGTTATAAATACTACTTATACACATTTTAAAAATAAAGAGATTAAATAAAAATGACAAATGCATGCAACAAAATTTCAAAACTTAACATTTAAATGAAAAACAAAAAATAAAGCTAAAAACAATTCAAAATATTAAAGAACAAAAGGTATAAGTGTATAATAATGATTCTAACATAACACTAAGCCAAACACCAAAAAATAAATAAAAAGTACATATGTGTATGTACAACCATACACACACACACATACAGTGGGTACGGAAAGTATTCAGACCCACTTAAATTTTTCACTCTTTGTTATATTGCAGCCATTTGCTAAAATCATTTAAGTTATTTTTTTCCCTCATTAATGTACACACAGCACCCCATATTGACAGAAAAACACAGAATTGTTGACATTTTTGCAGATTTATTAAAAAAAGAAAAACTGAAATATCACATGGTCCTAAGTATTCAGACCCTTTGCTCAGTATTTAGTAGAAGCACCCTTTTGATCTAATAAAGCCATGAGTCTTTTTGGGAAAGATGCAACAAGTTTGTCACACCTGGATTTGGTGCAGCATGTTTCATGATAAAAACACGACAGTCCAGAAAATACGGCAGGCTCTATATCAAATTATTTTGCGGACCCCCTGACACTCTGAAAACTGCTGGTCTACACAGAAAAAGCCCTATCTAGGCTCTGCCCCGGTACAGGTTGTGCAAGCTAATTGTTAGTCTGGTTGTTTGATGAGAAAAATGGCACGGTTCTGACCAGTCAACAGAAAGGGGCGTTTCATTCCCGCCCACGTGTAGAAATCGAATATACAAGCTATTTATTCTTTTTTCCACCCCCGGAAAAAAAAGCTTAATTCTTGTTTTGTTTTTTTCTTGTTTTTTAAATTAATAAATTAAAAAACGAAAAAGGAGCAGTTTTGTCATTTTTCTTGTTTCAATATGAAAAAGTGACTGAGTGAATGACACACAGATTAGAAAAGTATACTGAATTATTTTTCATTATAGCAGGCAGTATATTCAAAGGCCAAATTATAAAGTATAATATGCACAAATATATATATATGTTTTCTTTTTTTTTTTACTTGTGATTTGAATAATTTGACTTATATTCAGACCTTTCTTTTTTAATAATTATTTTTCAAGACAAATAGTCATTGGACACTATCACAGAAAAAAGCAGGCCATTGTCCAGGGCCCGGTTCCCTGATAACGCTCACTCTTAGTGCGCTAAGAAGACTCGAAAGACATCTCTTACCAAAGTTGTTTATGTTCCTAAGTGTGTTCCCCGAAGTGTCCCTTAGGAAGCTTCTTAACACGCTGCCTCTTACGTTCGACGTTACAGAGGCGCTGTCCCAAGTGAAGGTGCTGAATTAGTTGGCATCGATTGCTCAGGAATTTTTGTAATATAGCCATGTCAGGCAAAATGTCAAAAGGGCTTAAGTTTTGCCGAGTAAAAAAATTGACATGGACTAAACGGCTCCATGGCCGGCACCGTCTTTGATTCAATACAAGGACACGTTGGATCGCTGCCATAGTTAGTCGCTTACTGGACACCACCATGCCTACCCATTTATAGATCTTAGCCATTTAGAGCCAAATTGTTTGCCAGATTTTAATTATCAAAAGTGATTGCCAATTTAAACGCTTTAATGACATTACGAAATAGCCTAGGCTAATTACCACCATATTAGTTCTGATACCAAATAAAGTCAACTTCATAAATAGGCCTGTATCCATTGCGAACATATTTTATTATTAGTCTTAAAATGTCCATAACATAAAATCATTGTTGAGCCACAACATTGTCAACATACCGTAGTTTGACTTGTTCTGCGCTGCGCTGATTTCTAAAGACTGCTGCACAGTGGCGGCGACTAGCGTCTTGAGCTCAAACAACGCTAAGAGAGAGCTTACGAATGGTCCAGACCAACCTTACGAAAGTGTGACTTACAGAAGATATACTTAGTGTACGAACGTGTCGGGAATCGTGCCATAACTTGGATCGCTGCCATAGTTGGTTGCTTACTGGACACCACCATGCTTACCCATTTATAGATCTTAGCCATTTAGAGCCAAATTGTTTGCCAGATTTTAATTATCAAAAGTGATTGCCAATTTAAACGCTTTAATGACATTACGAAATAGCCTAGGCTAATTACCACCATATTAGTTCTGATACCAAATAAAGTCAACTTCATAAATAGGCCTGTATCCATTGCGAACATATTTTATTATTAGTCTTAAAATGTCCATAACATAAAATCATTGTTGAGCCACAACATTGTCAACATACCGTAGTTTGACTTGTTCTGCGCTGCGCTGATTTCTAAAGACTGCTGCACAGTGGCGGCGACTAGCGTCTTGAGCTCAAACAACGCTAAGAGAGAGCTTACGAATGGTCCAGACCAACCTTACGAAAGTGTGATTTACAGAAGATATACTTAGCGTACGAACGTGTCGGGAATCGTGCCATAACGTTAAGAGAGAGGTTAAGGAACAGGTTAAGAACTACTTAGCGATAAGAACGTTTTGGGGAACCGGGCCCAGGTTAGTACCATATCAGTTATTTTTACATTTGAATAATGTTTCACAATATTGCACACAATAGTATTCTTAATCAAATAAATGTATGCTTGGTGAATATAAGAAACATTTTTCAAAAACATGATAACATTTCAAACGTTTGAAAAGTAGATGCTAGTTTCAGCAAGATACATCTCATTATGTAGTGAATATACACATACCTGATACATGATAAATGATGTCAAACATTTTTCCATCTTTAAGAGATCTCTGAGAAATCAGGTTAATTTTCAAACTGAATAGCATTTAACAAAAAAAAATGTATAAAACAAATTAAATGAAATGAATACACGCCTGTGCAAGATCACTTAAATGTCAAATTATTCTTAATTGTATCACCATCCAGTAACTGCATTACTTCAAATTTGAACTGAAGGGTATTTGATCTTACATAAAATTATAAAATTAAAATGTAACCATTTAGATTTACTGTATTAATGATAGAGACTATACAGTAGGAACTCAGTGCAAGAAAATGTCATTGTAACTTTGATTGCTCAGGTTGATTTTTTTTCCCCCTTAATATTTTGTATGATTTTTTGTATTTTGATTCTTATCGGTTCCCAGTTTTGATTCCTGTAAGGTAAAAAACGTAAATCATTTTAGATGTTAAACACATTAATTCTGTCTTTTTGCAAAACATTGCAGCTGAAATCAGCAACATAAAGGACACTTACACAAAGAACTTGTGTCTTGCCTATGGTTTTAACAAAAAAATACCACAGCAAAAACAACTAGGAAAACTAATATAAATTTCAAACAAGCAAGCAATAAAATGTTACCCTGGAACACAAAACTTAAACTCTTAAGACCCTGCGGCCTCATATGAGGACGTTATATATTGGTTACATGCCACAGTTTTAATGTCCACAGTCTGGATGTCCTGTACAGAGCACATTCAGGGCATTTCAGAAATACTAAATGTTTGGAGGTTTCACCATCACCACTCCCTCTCCTTGGTCTTCAAATATGTCTGAAATTAATTTAGTGACACTCTTATGGAAATATGATAATATTTTGTAATTATCATTTAAATCTGTGTCACAAATCAACATCTCAGGAAAATGTTATGGGGTTTCAAATCAAAATATGACTTTCTGTTACGAAACAGGATGTTGATTTCATACATGTCCTCATATGAGGACACCGGGACTAAAAGCATGTTTATTACACATTTTGGGAGACATAACAAATGAACAGGGAAAGAAATTATATTCCTATATTCTATGAAATATTATATATTATTATGAAAATCTTGTCAATTATTACGTTATTACACTTGTTTTTTCATTACATGTTGCCCCAAAAACACATTAATATGCAAATTCGATTTAGTTTATAGATACATTGTATATAATGAGAAACCCGGTTTATGGCCATTTTACACACATTTTGCAGAAAGAAAAATAGTACATTGAATCATTCTGTTATAACATAGTTGAGAATCATCTTTATACAAAGTTTGATTTTTAAAAAAATCTTTAAAACTAAAAATGTATTGGTGATTTAAAAAATCAATTGTTTTTGCCTATGCATGTTCATTCATGTCTTTTTATTTTTTTAAAGAAATTGAGTCCCGATGTCCTCTAGAGATGACATAGCATAACTTATGAATGAAATATCTTTTTACATTATTTTACATCATTTTTAATGCTCTAAACAATGTAAAGACATGGAAAAAAATTACTTTTTCCAAAAACTTTTTTCTCGGGTCTTAAGAGGTTAAATCTTAAGTCGCTGGGGTATATTTGTAGCAATAGCCAAAAACTACATTGTATGGGTCAAAATCATAGATTTTTCTTTTATGCCAAAAATCATTAGGATATTAAGTACAGATCTTGTTCCATGAAGATATTTAGTAAATTTCCTACCATAAATATATCAAAACTTAATTTTTGATTAGTAACATACATTGCTAAGGACTTCATTTGGACAACTTTAAAGATGATTTTCTCAATATTTTGATTTTTTTCGCATCCTCAGATTCCAGATTTTCAAATAGTTGTATCTCGGCCAAATATTGTTCTATCATAACAAACCATGCATCAATGGAAAGCTGATTTATTCAGCTTTCAGATGATGTATACATCTCAATTTCAAGAAATTGACCCTTATGACTGGTTTTGTGGTCCAGGGTCACAAATAAGCACAAATCAATTAGCAATAGCACATCTGAACAAAGATACAAATTAAATAAGCATTGCTTTTCAGGTTTTCAGGTCTATTTAGGTACGGAAAATGAAGCCAAATGTAAAATAACGCTGCTCAGTCTTCACCCAACCCAATTGGTTGAGGTACAAGACTTAAAATTGGGGTCAGATTAAATTGTTGGAAGTTGGGAGTGTTTAAAAAGATGAGAAAAGCAACAGTAAAAAAGTGTATAATTTTACGATATTCACATAAAACTTAAAAAAACTACTTTGGTGATTTTGAAGTCCATTAGCACCATATCATAAAACAGTCCTTAAGAATAGAGTGCTGTCAGTTCCAATGTGAAATTGTCTACTGGTGCATATATGTATACAATCCTCAGAAGTGATTATTGAGCTCAATTGAGTTCTCTTGAATGTAGTGCTTGAAGTGGGAAAAAAGAAGTGATGTTACCCCTTCCCCACCCCCTTCTTATTGATTGATTGATTTAATAAATAAATAAGTACTTTTTAATTTTCATAATTCACAATGTATAGTAAATGTATAGTGTTACAATCAATCAATAATTAAATGTTTTCAATACAAATAAGCACAAGACAAGCTGAGATACCAAACAGGATCACAAGGAGACACCAAAGACCACTAAACTGCCTGCCTGTACTAATACAGATCCATTTAGAATCGCTAAACCACTGACCATCACATAATCTAAAACACCTTCAGCAGCATCCATTATAAAGTGCTCTTGCTTTTAAGCCAAATACATGCTGAAAAGTATAATTTAATGACATTCTGTACGTAAGTCATTCTCTCCGTAATCTCTGATGAAATTGTCTGTGTGTTCTCTGCATTAACACTGTTTTGTACTTACTGTTTGAATTCACTACACTCTTACACATAAAGGTGCTTCAAAAGGTTCTTCACAGTGATGCCATAGAAGAACAATTTTTGGTTCCACAAAGAACCATTCAGTCAAAGGTTCTTTAAAGAACCATTTCTTTCTTACCTTTTTATAATCTGAAGAACCTTTTTTCACCACAAAGAAGCGTTTGTGAAACAGACAGGTTCTTCTGATGTTAAAGGTTCTTTATGAAACATTTTAGACAAGAAGGTTCTTCTATGGCATCGTGAAGCACCTTTATTTTTAAGAGTGTACTGGATCCTTGGACTTTCCAGGACTTTACCAGTTTAAAATGACATTAAAAAACTGCTTCCTTTCATTTTTAAGGTATTGTTTTCATTATAATATACTGATTAACATTAGTAACCAATAATTAATTATTATTCTACCTCCCCTGACATGCTCTCGTACCCCACACACTGAAAACCCCTGAGACCGCTTGCATTCATTCATGTGAATTATCAAGATGAGAGGTGACCCCGCCTGGTAGTGTGATTTATTTAGTGTCATTTCTAATCACCCAGACATTGACGCTTTGACACTGAGTACCGGCAACATTCGCAACACTCGCTTTGATTTCCCTTTTTGTTTGCGGTGTGAGCATCTGAATGTTATTTTAAACCATTCAAGTGCACTAAGACATACAAGAAGTGCTTGAAGTGGGCCGGTACGCAGTACTTCTGTATTTGGTCTTTAGCGTACCGGCCCACTTCAAGCACTTCTTGTATGTCTTAGTGCACTTGAATGGTTTAAAATCACATTCAGATGCTCACACCGCAAACAAAAAGGGAAATCAAAGCGAGTTTCCATTTCCTTATCTTAAATTCCCAACCCTAGCACAGACACAGCCCACAGGTTCAAATATGCTGTTCATGGCAGGGGCGGAGCCAGGATGTTTTCATAGGGGTGGCAAGGAAGGGGCCAGAAACCAGTTTGGAGTGGCACTTTATTATTTCAATTTACAATTGTGCACTGGACTGTTTAAGTACCTAAATCACAACTAAATACAATTTAAATATGACATTTTTCCTCACCTCCAGGTATTTTAATAGAGGGGCTCACTATAACGTAATTGCTCAGTCAGCTTGGTTCTAGTTCTCAGCACCCTCAACACCTTGTTCTCCATCATTGCATACTCATGAATAAGACTACAAATAACTACATAGTTCAAAGTTTAGTCGACCTTCACTGAATTTTATATAATCAATGAACTCTAAAAAAGTAAATAGTGAATGTTTAACATTCTATTAGTTGTCGAAATAAATTAGGCTAATTGCAACAGTTCTATATCAAAATTGAACTCTGTACAAAGGAAAAGGGGTAAAAAAAACAGTTCTCTTTTGAATCCCCATGTGCAAGGATGTGAAAAAGGCAGAAATCAATAGCACATTAATGCCAAAATGTAAAATGAGTTATTTTATACATTTAAATAATTTTCGTTTCATTTTCGTACTTTACAAATTAACGAAAAATAAGCACCCATTTTCTAGTACAAGTGCACTGTACTCGCGTTTACTTGTGTATTAAATTGCAAATAATAAATACATATCAGCTTGAGCCTTATATTGTGATCTCGAATTGCAGAATATCCCATTTTAATAACCTATTGAAATACTTTCTGAAATGTAATGCATACATGCATGCACAGTTTTGCAGCTTTTAATCGCCTTTTTGGTCATTTCATGACTTGACTGACAGAACTACGACATTGTATGCTCGTAGTTTCTTGCGCACTTTATTTATGATGAAGTGATATAGTGTCCCGTTTATGGTCCTGTTTGGTTCCTGTTTTTCTTTATTTGGTCATGTTGTGTTGTGTGCCTGTGTTCATTAGTTCCTTTGCTCATTGTCTAATAATTAGTCAACCTGTATCACCTGTTCTGCCCCTTATCTACACTCCTATTTTAGTTCCTGTGCTTCCCCCATTAGATGGTCGGTTATTGCATATATTGATGTTTATATTACGCCTGGGAGCAAGTACCTTCTTTGAGTTCCCTATTAAATTCTAAAAGTGGATTGTTCGCCTCATCTTAGTCTTCCTTGCTGCAGCTACGTGACACATAGAGCGTGCGCTGCATAGCACAGTAGGCTAAAATGGCTGACAGGACAGGAACAGTTTTTGTTTTTGTTTTACTGACATATAGCCTAACAATATCTCATCAGACCGCAGTTCACTGTTGTTGTACTGTTCAACTGTACCTTGCGCCTGGCGCTTAGGGGAAGTTGAAGTGCACATCTGAAAAGTCTCCTGTTTGTTGTGGTCATAAAGATGGCGGTTCTGCGTAAACAAATAAACCCATTTCTTGTCAACTAAAAAAAAAGAGACAAAAATTGCAGTTTCCCAACAATTTCCCCTCCGCGCTCTGAGCATTTAATAATCACTCCGCTCAGGGTTCACCATTTCCCGCTCCCGCTCCACTCCACTCCTCGCTCACTGATATCAGAAACACCGTTCTGCGGCTCAAGTATTTCAGTATGTTTGAAATATCACAGTTCTGTTCATAGCGTACATTATAAGAAAAAAATAAAATAAATAAAATAACAGGAGAGTAGTTTCAAAGTGGCTTATTGGAACACTAGTGTGCAAACTTTTTTCCTACCACATGACAAGCTAATAACATGGTTGTCAGCATTAAAAGGTATAATTGCTGCTTTTTGCAGTGCAAATTTTGTTTGTGATGAAAATGACAGTACATTTTTGTCACTTATAATGCCTACGGATCGCTGCATTTCTTACAGATTTCTGCTCATTCGAAATCAGATACAGATGAAGTAGCACTGAAAGATTATATTTGTTTGAATGTGTTATTGAGAGAGCGATTGCGTGTGAATAAGTGTTGTAGTACTTGTTTAAATCATGCTTTCAGCTGAAAATATACAGTATCTAGAAGGAACAATCAAATTCCTTGAGAACTATAACTTCCCGCTCATGTCCATTGCTGTCATCATAGCCTTCACATTCTTTCTGATCCTTCTCCATCAAGCTAAATAGGCTGTTTAACGTGTGAATTCTTGCTAACTATGCAGTGATATTACAAGCCGTTGGCATGAATTGTACTCGTGATGGAGCAGTGGTGGAGTGCTCTCGGAGCGAGTGAAAACCACAAAGCTCCGGCTTTTAAAAAAAATCTGCTCCTCCCTCCATTCAAAATCACACCACTCCACTCACACTCCGCTTCGCTCACAAACTCTGATTGGAAATCACAGGTATACTCAATTGTGTTTCAGTGATCACAGTTTTTCTAACTTGTGTGCTAGTGATTAAATGTGTATTCCCTTTTGTTGCAATACTTGCATGCATGCAGAAACGATACAACAGGTGATATAATTTTAAATCATTTGATATATTAGTGATGCTTCACAGGGGTGTATTCACTTCTTTTCTATACTGTAATTATAAATCCACATACAAACAATTGTTTCCCTTTCCTTCAACCAGCAGTGGAAAAAGGTCAGAAAAAAATCATTAGACCATGCCAGTCTGCTGTTAACAACAATCAAAAAATGTCAAGAGAAAACGCAAGCAGCAAAACCACGGGAAAAGACCACAGCAATGGAAAGGGCTTAAGGGTTGCACATAATATAAAGAACAACTGGAGCAGAAAAATAGAAGGTGGAAGCAATGAAAACCTACCCATGTTTAAACTCAATCTGGATGAAACATGGCAGAACAGCGATGGGTTCTGCAGAAGAAGCACATTTAGTGGGCCGGTACGCAGTACTTCTGTATTTGGTCTTTAGCGTACCGGCCCACTTCAAGCACTTCTTGTATGTCTTAGTGCACTTGAATGGTTTAAAATCACATTCAGATGCTCACACCGCAAACAAAAAGGGAAATCAAAGCGAGTTTCCATTTCCTTATCTTAAATTCCCAACCCTAGCACAGACACAGCCCACAGGTTCAAATATGCTGTTCATGGCAGGGGCGGAGCCAGGATGTTTTCATAGGGGTGGCAAGGAAGGGGCCAGAAACCAGTTTGGAGTGGCACTTTATTATTTCAATTTACAATTGTGCACTGGACTGTTTAAGTACCTAAATCACAACTAAATACAATTTAAATATGACATTTTTCCTCACCTCCAGGTATTTTAATAGAGGGGCTCACTATAACGTAATTGCTCAGTCAGCTTGGTTCTAGTTCTCAGCACCCTCAACACCTTGTTCTCCATCATTGCATACTCATGAATAAGACTACAAATAACTACATAGTTCAAAGTTTAGTCGACCTTCACTGAATTTTATATAATCAATGAACTCTAAAAAAGTAAATAGTGAATGTTTAACATTCTATTAGTTGTCGAAATAAATTAGGCTAATTGCAACAGTTCTATATCAAAATTGAACTCTGTACAAAGGAAAAGGGGTAAAAAAAACAGTTCTCTTTTGAATCCCCATGTGCAAGGATGTGAAAAAGGCAGAAATCAATAGCACATTAATGCCAAAATGTAAAATGAGTTATTTTATACATTTAAATAATTTTCGTTTCATTTTCGTACTTTACAAATTAACGAAAAATAAGCACCCATTTTCTAGTACAAGTGCACTGTACTCGCGTTTACTTGTGTATTAAATTGCAAATAATAAATACATATCAGCTTGTGCCTTATATTGTGATCTCGAATTGCAGAATAGCCTATTTTAATAACCTATTGAAATACTTTCTGAAATGTAATGCATACATGCATGCACAGTTTTGCAGCTTTTAATCGCCTTTTTGGTCATTTCATGACTTGACTGACAGAACTACGACATTGTATGCTCGTAGTTTCTTGCGCACTTTATTTATGATGAAGTGATATAGTGTCCCGTTTATGGTCCTGTTTGGTTCCTGTTTTTCTTTATTTGGTCATGTTGTGTTGTGTGCCTGTGTTCATTAGTTCCTTTGCTCATTGTCTAATAATTAGTCAACCTGTATCACCTGTTCTGCCCCTTATCTACACTCCTATTTTAGTTCCTGTGCTTCCCCCATTAGATGGTCGGTTATTGCATATATTGATGTTTATATTACGCCTGGGAGCAAGTACCTTCTTTGAGTTCCCTATTAAATTCTAAAAGTGGATTGTTCGCCTCATCTTAGTCTTCCTTGCTGCAGCTACGTGACACATAGAGCGTGCGCTGCATAGCACAGTAGGCTAAAATGGCTGACAGGACAGGAACAGTTTTTGTTTTTGTTTTACTGACATATAGCCTAACAATATCTCATCAGACCACAGTTCACTGTTGTTGTACTGTTCAACTGTACCTTGCGCCTGGCGCTTAGGGGAAGTTGAAGTGCACATCTGAAAAGTCTCCTGTTTGTTGTGGTCATAAAGATGGCGGTTCTGCGTAAACAAATAAACCCATTTCTTGTCAACTAAAAAAAAAGAGACAAAAATTGCAGTTTCCCAACAATTTCCCCTCCGCGCTCTGAGCATTTAATAATCACTCCGCTCAGGGTTCACCATTTCCCGCTCCCGCTCCACTCCACTCCTCGCTCACTGATATCAGAAACACCGTTCTGCGGCTCAAGTATTTCAGTATGTTTGAAATATCACAGTTCTGTTCATAGCGTACATTATAAGAAAAAAATAAAATAAATAAAATAACAGGAGAGTAGTTTCAAAGTGGCTTATTGGAACACTAGTGTGCAAACTTTTTTCCTACCACATGACAAGCTAATAACATGGTTGTCAGCATTAAAAGGTATAATTGCTGCTTTTTGCAGTGCAAATTTTGTTTGTGATGAAAATGACAGTACATTTTTGTCACTTATAATGCCTACGGATCGCTGCATTTCTTACAGATTTCTGCTCATTCGAAATCAGATACAGATGAAGTAGCACTGAAAGATTATATTTGTTTGAATGTGTTATTGAGAGAGCGATTGCGTGTGAATAAGTGTTGTAGTACTTGTTTAAATCATGCTTTCAGCTGAAAATATACAGTATCTAGAAGGAACAATCAAATTCCTTGAGAACTATAACTTCCCGCTCATGTCCATTGCTGTCATCATAGCCTTCACATTCTTTCTGATCCTTCTCCATCAAGCTAAATAGGCTGTTTAACGTGTGAATTCTTGCTAACTATGCAGTGATATTACAAGCCGTTGGCATGAATTGTACTCGTGATGGAGCAGTGGTGGAGTGCTCTCGGAGCGAGTGAAAACCACAAAGCTCCGGCTTTTAAAAAAAATCTGCTCCTCCCTCCATTCAAAATCACACCACTCCACTCACACTCCGCTTCGCTCACAAACTCTGATTGGAAATCACAGGTATACTCAATTGTGTTTCAGTGATCACAGTTTTTCTAACTTGTGTGCTAGTGATTAAATGTGTATTCCCTTTTGTTGCAATACTTGCATGCATGCAGAAACGATACAACAGGTGATATAATTTTAAATCATTTGATATATTAGTGATGCTTCACAGGGGTGTATTCACTTCTTTTCTATACTGTAATTATAAATCCACATACAAACAATTGTTTCCCTTTCCTTCAACCAGCAGTGGAAAAAGGTCAGAAAAAAATCATTAGACCATGCCAGTCTGCTGTTAACAACAATCAAAAAATGTCAAGAGAAAACGCAAGCAGCAAAACCACGGGAAAAGACCACAGCAATGGAAAGGGCTTAAGGGTTGCACATAATATAAAGAACAACTGGAGCAGAAAAATAGAAGGTGGAAGCAATGAAAACCTACCCATGTTTAAACTCAATCTGGATGAAACATGGCAGAACAGCGATGGGTTCTGCAGAAGAAGCACATTTGGGGACAACATCACAAAAGGGAATAAGACCATTATGATGATCGGAGCCACAGGTGCAGGAAAAACCACTCTAATTAACAGCATGATCAACTACATTCTGGGAGTGCAATGGAAAGATGACTTCCGGTTTGTGCTAATAGATGAAGGGAAGCAGAAATCTCAGGCTGAAAGTCAGACGTCAGAAATCACAGCTTATCAAATTAATTACATGGATGGTTTCCGGGTCCCATATTCTCTGACCATTGTGGATACACCAGGCTTTGGTGACACCAGAGGAATTGCACATGACCAGAAAATCACAGCACAGATTCATGAGTTCTTCTCTGCCCGTGGAGGGTTCGACTGCATTGATGCTGTGTGTTTTGTAGTACAGGCTTCACTTGCCCGTCTAACACACACACAGAAATATGTATTTGACTCCATTCTTTCCATATTTGGGAAGGACATTGCGCAAAACATCCTTGTGCTGGTCACCTTTGCAGATGGGAAAACACCTCCTGTTCTGGAGGCCATCAAAGTCGCTGAGGTGCCCTGCTCTACCAATGAGTCTGAAGAGCCTCTTCACTTCAAGTTCAACAACTCTGCTCTGTTTGCTACCAATAGCACATCTTCAGATGATGAGGAGTCTGACTGTGAAAACTTTGATGAAATGTTCTGGAAGTTGGGTTTTTCCAGCATGAAGAAGTTCTTCACATCCCTTAACACGATGAAAACCCAGAGCTTGTCTCTCACACAGGAGGTCTTAAAAGAGCGGCAGCAGCTAGAAGTGCAGGTGCAGGGTCTCCAGCCCCAAATCAATGCTGATCTGACAAAACTGGATGAAATCAAGAAAACCACAGCTGCTTTGGAGCAGCACAAGGCGGAAATGGATGCAAACAAGGATTTTGAATATGAATTAGAAGTAACTGTCCCAAAACAGATTGAAAACAACACTAGCTACTACTTAACCAACTGCCAAAAATGTCACTTCACATGTCATGACACATGTGCTTATGGAAATGACAGTGATAAATATAAGTGCTGGGCCATGAAAGATGGAAAGTGTACGGTCTGTCCTGGAAAGTGTGCCTGGAATGTGCACTTTAATCAGAAATACAAATGGGATTATGTTCCAGAAAAGAGAACGGAAACTTATCAGGAATTAAAAAAGCGATTTGAGGATGCACATGGACAGGTCATGTCAAAAGAAAAGATCTTCGAAGAGCTTGAAAAGGAGTTTCAGGTTGTCCAGGATATTGTGGCCGCACTAATAAAGGGATCTCAAAAGTCCTTGGAGCGGCTTCAGGAAATTGCCCTCAAACCCAATCCTCTGTCCACCCCTGACTACATTGATCTGATGATTGAGTCTGAGAAACAAGAGGCTAAGTCTGGATTTCAAGATCGCATTCAGTCTTTAAGAGAAGTCAGGAAGAAGGCAGAGATCATCAGTAAGGTTTCCATAGGAGGAGTGCTTCCAGATGATTGGAATTATTACAAACCTGAAGCAAGAAAAAAAGGAGTATCCTTTGATCCAAGGGTCCTGCTCAATAATGCAGTGAATTATTTCAGGAAAAAATTAGCAGGAAATTAAATAAAATACAAATTTTATTTCTAAAGCACATTTAAAACAACTGCATTTGATCAAAGTGCATTCCAACATCATTAATACAACAAAACAATTTCATACAGTCAGACTTTAAAATTAAAGTCACTAAAATTAAGTCACTCTAATCAATTCTAAAAGCTATACTAAAAAGATGTGATTTCAATCTAGACTTAAAAGCATCCACAGATGGGGAAGATTTAATGTGCATTAGAAGAGGGTTCCATAAAAGAGGACCAGCCACTGGTTTTAGGAACATGAAGAATCATCTGACTCGAAGATCTCATATTTCGATAAGGAATCAAAATATTTTGGGGCAATGCCATGCAACGCTTTAAAAACCATCAACAAAATCTTAAATCTCAATGCACAAATCTCCAATGCAAACTGAAAATGATCTATCATTTAAATATGATTTAAAACCTATCTAAGGCAATCTAATACCAACATCTTCCAAACACTGCAATTAAATGTCATATTCAATGGTATCAAATGCAGCTGTGAGATCAAGCAAAATAAGGAATACTACGTTTCCAGAATCAGAATTGTCGGTCTAGTGTGCGTTCATGCTTCAACTGTGCTAGAAAGAAATAGGCTCAAAACTATTAAATGAACTCCTATGATTTAACTCTGAACATAAATTTGTTACTGGAGTAATCTGTGACAGAAGATTATCAACGTTATTTACAAAATAAATTTTTTTTTGATTAGCCTCTAGGCAATTAATTAAAAAAAAATTGTAATTAAAAAAATCACTTTATTAATTGTACTAAATAAAATATTTTTTTAATTTTGATTAATTATATTAGAAAAATATTTTACTTTTGGAGCCTTTACTGAAAATTTGCCAAGGTTTCTCTTAAAATTTCAAATGATACTTGTTGCCTATCATTCTTCCATTTTCATTTTTGCCCTTCTGCAAATTTGCCTAAAAATATGGATTTCACTATTCATCCTGTGACTGAGTTTTTGATTCCCTGTATTTTAAGGGTGTAATCTCATCTAAAATTAGGAATCTTGGTGTGATTCTGGAGACAGACCTTAATTTCAGTAGTCATGTCAAAGCTGTAACTAAATCAGCATAATATCATCTCAAAAACATTGCAAGAATTAGATTTTGTTTCCAGTCAAGACTTGGAGAAACTTGTTCATGACTTTCTCACCAGCAGGGTGGACTATTGTAATGGTCTCCTCACCGGCCTTCACAAGAAGACCATTAGACAGCTGCAGCTCATCCAGAACACTGCTGCCAGAATTCTGACTAGAACCAGAAAATCTGAGCATATTACACCAGTCCTCAGGTCCTTACACTGGCTTCCAGTTATATTTAGGATTGATTTTAAAGTACTTTTACTCGTTTATAAATCACTCAATGGCCTAGGACCTAAATATATAGCAGATATGCTCACTGAATATAAACCTAACAGACCACTCAGATCATTAGGATCGAGTCAGTTAGAAATACCAAGGGTTCACACAAAACAAGGGGAATGTGCTTTTAGTTATTATGCCACCCGCAGTTGGAATCAGCTTCCAGAAGAGATCAGATGTGCTAAAACATTAGTCACATTTAAATGCAGACTCAAAACTCATCTGTTTAGCTGTGCATTTATTGAATGAGCACTGTGCGATGTCCGAACTGATTGCACTATATTATATGTATAATTGTTTTCTTAAATTCATTTTAAACCTCTTAAATCAATTTTTTTTAAATAATTTTCAAAGTTTTTAAATTCCTTGTTTTATTGTTGTGATTATTGTTTTTATTTTATTTTATGTAAAGCACTTTGAATTACCATTGTGTATGAAATGTGCTATACAAATAAACTTGCCTTGCCTAAAATGTCTGTACAAACAGAATTAAAATAAATAAAATACTGATCAATACTAAGGTCCGGAGAGGAAAACTCTAAATCATGATAGAATTATGGTGGTGGGACATAATGGTGGGGAATGAATCAGTTCATTTAAATGATAAGGCACGGGACTTTTTAAACTGCTAATCTATCTATAATCTATATATAATCTTATCTATAAATATACTATAACTTTTGATTTTGTTGTTAACGTGTCAAATGCATGCAGAAGGAGACACTGTTTCTGAAGGGAATGCGCCCCCGATCTACATAAATTAGTACTACATAAATAAAAACTGTAAGGTTTTTTTAATGAATCTTTGCAAATCGCCTTTCCTAATAATGTGCTAATTAGCAAGTTTCACGATGAATGCGGCTAAAGTAAACAGTCTCTCTGGCAAGAGAGGGGCGGGGTCAGCAGAGCTCATTAACATTTAAAGGAAAATGCTACAAAAACTGCGTGCTCTGAACAGAGCTAATTTTGACTGGTTAAAATTTCTCAATGGTAGTGTAAAAAACACCTTTTTTACTCTAACTATGTTACAGACTTTTCATTAAGACCCTAAAGAATCATATCAACTTGTGGGAAATAGGCATCCTATGACCCCTTTAATATAGTCTTGTTTGTATCACACTTGAGGTTCATCATTGTTTTGCTCATAACTGGAGTCTCTAATCATACTGATCACAGCTACTGACAGTGTTGGATAATTCGAAAGGACATTCATTTTATCTTAATAATTTGCCTTAATAAACAGATACCCCTCTGAAGGTTGAATCTGGCTGACATACTAAAACTACATTTCAGAGAGCAGTTACTGTATGCATAAAGAGTCCTGATGGCATTATAAAAAACAAAAAACATATTTTCAAAGACAATGTAGAATAAAAGCATGCTTCACTGTGTCGAATGCCTTGTAGAAGTAAAAAAAAATCAAATCAGAATCGTCAAGGATATCTAAAATTAATCTGATATTATTATTATAAATGTGCCTACTTTTAAAGCCAGCCTGAGATTCATCGATTAAATAGCTCATAACTTTCTGTAATCTTTGGACACAAATTTGAGTGAAAAGTTTGTAATCAGTGTTAAGTAAACAGATTAGATGCCAGATTTCAATAAGAAGTGGATCCTTTTTATCTTTTGGGATCAGAGAAATCGCACCTTGTGTCGAAGGAAGAGATCTCAGAAAACTCTCTGCATAGACTTCTGCAAGGAACAGAGCTAAAAGTTCAGAGGATGTCTTATAAAACTCTGCTGTGATACCAACATTCCCTGGAGACTTGCTGACTTTGTTGATTGCATTATAGATTTCTCAAGAGAGATAGGCTCGTCACATCAATTTTTCTCATACTTGTGCATCTTTTCTGGCATCTTCCTACTGAAATAATCATTTAGCGCTGCTGCAGCGAGCATGTGAGGAAAATATGATGAATTCATTCAGACCTGAGCGATGTTGAGTGCTTTTGTGTGTTTATTTGTGTGACTGTTTCAATGTTTGAAGAGAGAACTGCTACTGAATGTCAAATCAAAAGTCAAAGTTTGAGATGTGTGAGGGGAATTGATGGGTATCGGTATCAAGCGTTGCTGCTGTGATTTGATTTCTATTCTTCTGACATCTGTGACAGATCAAATTTGTTACTTTACATTGTTAAAATATACTGGAACAGAAACTGCTAAATACTTTACGCTGAGCCTATAATGAGCCACGTGAGACATTTTAAATCTATGTTAAATAGATAAATATGAGTACATTTTAACAAAGGAAACAATATATTCCTTGTGCTGCTCATCAGGAAGAGCTGAAATCTGCAAAGACTGAGTTTATTAAAGAGGACAGAGAGAAGATGAGAGATCCAGAGCCCTGCAGAATCAAACACACTGAAGATACTGAAGAACTAACAGGTTGGTGTTTAATCTTCATTCATAATGCTGAAGGTAATAAAGCTTGAGGCAGCTTTAATTCTGGATTTATTGTAATAGGAAATTTTTTTTAGAGCTGTTGAATAATCTTGCTGAAGCCGCAAACAATAAGGGACACTTCTATCTCGCAAGAGTCTCTGTTTTTATATGCAGTAATATTAGGACTTTTGTCTGTGATGCATTTGTGTTATTCTCAGAGGAGCTACAGAGCGCTCAACATGAAAGCCCTGTTTAATTGTGATGATAGAGCAGAGAACTAAACAATCAAACCTCTGCTTACACTTTAGGCCTGTGGCTGTGATATTAAGCTAATTTTATTGTTGATTTTGTTAAGATATCAGATAAAAGTATTAAATACTTTCCCTTCACAGCGGTGCACATTAGTTTTTCCCTAAAACCCAAAATTAACGTCAGAATCAGCACAATCGGGGATTGTTGTAAAATGAAGTCTTTACTGTTGCTAAATTGCGGGACATGTTAACATGATAAAACGTTGAAAGCACAATAATCCACACGAAAGACACTGTTCCCCAGGCTGAGTTGTGTGTGTGTGGGGTCCAAAACAGACAAGCAAAGTACACTTTGGGCTTCGGGTGTGCGTCGAAACGATCAAATACACACAAAAATATGTCAAAAGTGCCCGACAGTACTCACTTAAACACAGTTTATGTCTTAAGTGAACATGAGCACCTGGAAGAAAATCTGATGTGTGTGAATATATGCAGTCACCTTCTGAAGATTGAGCCAGCAATGTTAATCAAACAACAAAATCACTCACAGCTCATGTTGTTTATTACTGCATATAATTCATTCAAATAGAAGTTGAATTTCATTTAGTAAAAGTTGATTTCAAAATGCACCTACATTTTTTGCATTTTGTGTTTTTCAGTTGAAAAATAAACACAATGCAGTTGATTTCCTTATATATTTCATCATTGAGGATTTCTTTAAAAAAGTCTAAATATCTCGTCTCGTCTCGTGTCTCGTCACACACCTACTGAACAGTAATGTTAGCAGACCTCCATGAAAAAATTAAAGGACTTTTTTTTTGCATTTGTATCTTTGTTTTATTGTATTTTACAGTTTGATTTACTTTGTTACTTTGTTTGTGTTCTTATTGTATCTTATGTAAATAAAACACTAAAAATGTGTGCATACTGGTGCATTTACAAATTGATGTTTTATATTCATTTCATTTAATAAAATGTATTTTACATTTTAGAATATAAACAAATGTTAAAAATAAAATAATCATTCAATAATTATAATCGAGTTAAAGTCTATTTCCGCTATTATATCATTGTTAATTTTTATGTCCTTTCACAGTTTATTTTTTATTTTTTTATGAGTTACTAAAAAAAGATTTTTTTTTTATTTAATTTCAGAGTCAGTTGAAGAAAATGAAGAGAATGAAGAATCAAGTGAAGTTGAGGAGAAAAATCATGTCAAAACTGGGGAAAAACCTTTGAGTTGCTCTCAAACCAAAGACCCAAAGAAAGATTTAAAGATAAAAAGAGACAAGGAATCTTTCATCTGCACTCAGTGTGGAAAGAGTTTGACAAGCAAATATAATCTTGATGTTCACTTGAGAGTTCATACTGGAGAGAAACCATTCACTAGTGATCAGTGCGGGAAGAGTTTCACACAATCATCAAACCTTAAGAAACACATGAACATCCACACTGGATGGAAGCGGCACACATGTGATCAATGCGGCAAAACATTTTTGAGAGCTTCATACCTGAAGCAGCACCTGAGAGTTCATACAAAGGAGAAGCCACATTCATGTTATTTGTGTGGAAAGAGCTTTTCATTACTACAACATTTAAAAGTACATCAGAAAATACATACTGGTGTGAGAGAGTACATGTGCTTTGAGTGTGAAAAGACTTTTACTACAGCGAGCAGTTTAAAACAGCACCAGATGATTCACACTGGAGAGAAACCTTACAAGTGTTCACACTGTGACAACAGATTCAGTCATTCAGCAAATCTGAAAACACATGAGAGGATTCACACTGGAGAGAAACTGTACACATGTTACCAGTGTGGGAAGAGTTTCACACTAAAAGGAGAACTTACAGAGCATATAAGAGTTCATACTGGAGAGAAACCATTCACTTCTAATCAATGCGGGAACAGTTTCACACAATCATCGAGCCTGAAGAAACACATGAACATCCACACTAGAGAGAAACTGTACACATGTGATCAGTGCAGAAAAACATTTTTGAGAGCTTCATACCTGAAGAAACACCTGAGAGTTCATACAAAGGAGAAGCCGCATTCGTGTTATTTGTGTGGAAAGAGTTTTTCTTGTTTACAATATTTAAAAGTACATCAGAAAATACATACTGGTGTGAGAGAGTACATGTGCTTTGAGTGTGAAAATACTTTTACTACAGCGCAGTGTTTAAAACAGGATGAGAGGATCCACACTGGAGAGAAACCTGAGTGTTCACACTGTGACAAGAGATTCAGTGATTATTCAAGTCTGAAAACACACGAGAGCAATCTGGACAAATCTGTCCTAACCAGACGTTACAAGAAACATGACAAAGAAACATTACCTAAAGTTTTCACAGTGCCTCCCCAAAGAACAATGTCTCAGTTTTATTCTTGCATATAATTTTGCTTCATGATATAAATATCATTGTGTTTTCTTATTAGTTTCATGTGAGGTTTATGGGTTATGAGTATTATGTTAAATTGTCTTATAATGCATGTATCACTTGTACTGTGAGATTCAGATCAACTCAAAAGCCCTATTCGGACGGTAAATGTTTCTCCTGACACCTTGAGATTGAAATAACATGATAATAGATGATGAACTCATGAAGCAGTGGAAGTTCATTCATAATTTTTGTGATGTGAAGCTCAAGTATGATCTGATGTTGATGTGATGATGATTTGATTATATGTTCATTATATTTGACTAGAACTAACAGACATGATCACAGATCCAGCAGAAACTGAATCAGTAGGACTGCTGGATCATTATTCAGAGGTACCACACGTCTTTACATGCAGTTCATTAATACTGAAACAGACAATCTGCAGTGCTTTGTCAAGAATTGTTTATAGTTTTATACCTTTGATTTCATTTACAAAGTCTTGATTCTGTCTATCATATGTGTAGGAGCCATTTATAGGTTTTATCATATTGTTTTATGTTTTTCTTACTTGCATGTTTTCTGGAGTTTGTGTGCGCCCTCTACAGGACAAACCATTCTGGAGTCTGTGTGCGCCCTCTACAGGACAAACCATTCTGAAGTCTGTGCGTGCCCTCTACAGGACAAACCATTCTGGAGTTTGTGTGTGCCCTCTTTAGGACAAACCATTCTGGAGTTTGTGTGCGCCCTCTACAGGACAAACCATTCTGGAGTTTGTGTGTGCCCTCTTTAGGACAAACCATTCTGGAGTTTGTGTGCGCCCTCTACAGGACAAACCATTCTGGAGTTTGTGTGTGCCCTCTTTAGGACAAACCATTCTGGAGTTTGTGTGCGCCCTCTACAGGACAAACCATTCTGGAGTTTGTGTGCGCCCTCTACAGGACAAACCATTCTGGAGTTTGTGTGCGCCCTCTACAGGACAAACCATTCTGGAGTTTGTGTGCGCCCTCTACAGGACAAACCATTCTGGAGTCTGTGTGCGCCCTCTACAGGATAAATCATTCTGGAGTCTGTGTGCGCCCTATACAGGACAAACCATTCTGGAGTCTGTGTGCGCCCTCTACAGAACAAACCATTCTGGAGTCTGTGTGCACCCTCTACAGGACAAACCATTCTGGAGTCTGTGTGTGCCCCATACAGGACAAACCATTCTGGAGTCTGTGTGCGCCCTCTACAGGATAAATCATTCTGGAGTCTGTGTGCGCCCCCTACAGGACAAACCATTCTGGAGTCAGTGTACGCCCTCTACAGGACAACATTCTGGAGTTTGTGTGCGCCCTCTACAGGACAAACCATTCTGGAGTCTGTGTGTGCCCCATACAGGACAAACCATTCTGGAGTCTGTGTGCGCCCTCTACAGGACAAACCATTCTGGAGTCTGTGTGTACGCCCTCTACAGGACAAACCATAAGATAAAGCCACAGGTGTCTAATGAGATGGCGTGGTCTACTGGGAGCACACGGCCTTTAGAGCTTCTTTCTCCCTTTCAATGTTTTTCTGGTGCTCTTGTAATTTGCAGCTTGAATTATTTTGTATTTTACTTTCAATGTTAAGCTGCATCAGTTTATTTTTGTAACATTCAAGATTAATAAATCAACTGTGATCTACTTCAATTTCCTGGATTTTAATGGATATAAAAGAGGAAAAAAGAGGTGTCTAAAATCTCCCCGGCAGACCCAAGAAGTGACAAACTCTTAAATCAAGTACCAGGTCACTACAATATGTCCATCTTTCCTGCAGTGATTGCAATTATTGTTGAGTTTGCAGTGTTTGCTGCTCCTGCTGTGATTCTTCTTCAGTTCATCTGTGTAAGAAGAGCTGGGGAGTTTTTCAGCCTCACACAATCCAAATTCTGGCCAGATGAGAACTAAGCCTGCTCTCTCACAAGTGTTTTTTTTTTTTTCCTCTCCATTTCTGTCTCCGCTTGAGTTTTGGTTCCTCGCCACTGTCACAGTTGTTTTGTTTAGTTGGGGACACTTCATTTCTGGCAGGATTGTAGACTTGATTGCACAAAAACTATCTGAACTGAACTGAGCTGAACACTGCCCAGCAAGCAATAGCCGTCATTTCAACGTCTCGGTTAAATATAGACCCGATATAGTCCGGCTATGTGTAACCCACTTCTAGCCCAAATAACCTTGAATTTGGTTTCATGTCGTTTTTTGGCAAAATAACTTGTGAGATGTATGATATTCCATCATGTAAGCAAAGTAACAGCGTTTACAAGGTGTTTGGTTTCATTTCTTTGACATGTTCAATACGTAGCCTGTGCGTAACCACGATTTAGCTCATAGTCTGAGCGGCTATCTGTAGCCCACTTATAGTCAAACATGATTCACTGTAGTTTTTGGCCAGACAGCGCATGAGATGGTTGATATCCATCATGTTCGCAGTGTCAATAATATCTACAGATATATAAGTGTCATTTCATTGGACGGGCTACGTATAGTCTGCTTTTAGCCCACCTGGCGAAATCGAGGCAATTTGGTCTAATTTTAACGGCTTGGCTATAGCCCTATACCAGTAACCAGACCAGCGATGAGCATGGCCAAAATAGCCTTAAAATTGTTTACATGTAATTTTCGCCCACGCAGCTTCTTATCAAATGCAAGTAAACTTTTGAATCATTTAAATTAGCATTATTTTATATTTTATTTATTAAACATTATTTTATTATTTTACATTATTAAATATAGCATTATTTATTATGCCAAAAATAATGCTAATTTAAATGTTTAAAAAGTTTACTTGGATTTGATAATATGACGCCATGCATCCCACAAGCTGTTAAATGTTACATTCATACACATTATATTATATTATTGATATTCGGCTGTCTTTCATTTTATAAATAAAAATGCAATTACAATTCCCAACCGCTAGATGGCAATTGTAGCCCTACTGAGACATGACTACTGGCAATGCGAGACATGAGAGTTAGAGATCAGTGTTGTGTTTTTATTTTTTTTTACACGAGAGAGCACTAAGTTTACTTGTCGGAGAGCCACGGGCAAACAACAAACGATAAAGGACATTCCTACTTGGTCTTGTAAGTATCTGTGTTTTCGTTTTTGACGTGTTCATTATTTATCTATATTATTTGTTATCATGTTTAGGAACCCTTACATTTTAGTGAAGGGAGCAGATCGTAGTCGATAGTGATCCGTGACTAGGCCCACGGTTCAGCATGCATGTGTTCAAAGGATTAATTGCAAAATTCAATAGAGTAAAAGTTTTATCATTTGTATGTGTTTACAAACTCAATCGATTTTAAAACTGTGCAAGAAGAGGCGAAAGAGTAAACAACAGAACAAACACAGCTTTGACAAAGATTAATCCATATCAATTTATACAGTGAACACACTCAGAAGAATTGGAGAAACTGAGGAGGAGTTTCAACATCTGGAAAAGATTAGGAGCAATGGTAAAAAAAAAAAAACCCTCTCCAAAACAACATTTCCTCATTAAAGCTCTCTTTGACAAAGTCCATCATTTATTTTAATTATTACAGAACAATGGCTTGTTAGATAAAGAGAGAGCATGAGCTAATTGAATAGAATATCTTTGTCATTGTACAAGTACAATAAGATTTATTTTGAAACTTACAAATTGATAGTAAAGCTTAAGAATACAAATAATAAGCGCAAATAGCTCAAATGTGCAATGCAGCATTAAAACCTAAACAGTACAAACAGAAAACATAATGAAATAAAATGGTAGGGGGTGAATTTATTATTCCATGTACATTTGAGGTTAATGTTTGTACTGGGCTACTTTTTAGTTACAGCAGCTATCACTGTGTTGTTATGAAGTCAGTTGAGCCAGACAATTTTGGAGGCAGAGGCAGATTGTGGGGGCACTAATAGGGAAAAACTTAAACTGCTGGAATAAAGAGTTTTAAAGGGTTAGTGATGGAAAACTTGCAGGTCAATGGGCATCAGTGTTTAAGGTTGGTTAACACGCGTACACGGACACATATAATACCAAGAGTTTTAAAGGGTTAGTGATGGAAAACTTGCAGGTCAATGGGCTTCAGTGTTTAAGGTTGGTTAACACGCGTACACGGACACATATAATACCCGCCTGACATTGGCATGTGTTATTCAGGTGTCAAAGTTGTGCAGAGTTGAAGGAAGAAACCTCAAAGACAGTGCCAGAAGGATGCTGGACAGGTGTCCAAGCAGAAGAGAATGACTCCCTGTCACAATTAGTGTAATTAAAGTAAAAAATTATGTCAAGCTTTTCTTGTGCTTTCTTTTTCTTTCTTATTTGGCAGATGCTGTGATGACCAACTTCCCGGCAGCAACAGAGTTGGACTTGAGGAATGCAGTTGGGAAGCATTTTAAACAAGAAATAAAACCAATAATTAATCATTTACTTTAAGTTCACTGTTTGTTGTTTTATTTGTTAAAAGTAAACCAACACAAGGATTCATCTCTTTTTTATGTTGTCATTTATCAGTAATGTTTTAATGTTGTGATAACATGCTCTTGATCTGTATTAGATTTTAGAGTTATTTAACATTTTATTTTTTCATTTTTATATTTTTATTATCTTAAGTTGTTAAAAACTCCAGATTTTTATCATAATATTTATATTTAAGTGTATTGTATTTATACAATTTTATTTTGTCATTAATTCTTTTGTATTTTTATCATTTTGTATTGTCTTAAGTTGTTAAAAATTTTATTTTTCTTAATAAAAGCTGTATGTATGGATTGCCATTTTGTTGTCTATTAGACGTATATATGTAGTCGTTTAATAGCCATCTAATTGATGACTAGTCTATTCTTGGGCTATGATTAGACGTCTATTAGATTTTCACTGACAGCCCAAATTTAGCCTCGTTTTAGCCTAGACGTCTAGGCTATATTTAGATGTCTAATAGACGTCTTTTAAACGCAAAATTGCTTACTGGGTTCTGAGAATGTTCAACATCTGTATTTATTTAATTGTTTTACAATTGTTTAGGAATCCTGCAAGCACTTTAGTTTTCATTGATATTAAGCAGATGTAATTATTTTGTTCAGATCAAAATGTTATGACATTGTATGTTACAATTGTAAACTTAAACTGTGAACCTCTGTGAAGCAGGGTCTAAAAATATATATGGTATACATTTTATACATATTGTTACATCTCTGCCATATTGAAAGATCACACACTCACAACTGTGTCTTCATCAAGCACTTGGGCATTTTCACATCAGGACAGGTGTTTTTAACTAATCAGAAAAGAAAAGTCCTAGGCCATGATATTATTTTCTTTTTATTTTCTGAAGTTTACAGCTATTTTGTTGTGTCTAGATCACGAGAACTTATGACAAGATAAAAAGCTGATTGAAATTAGATCACATTTATATTAAAATTAGAAATTATTTAGACAAGATTTAGCTAACTCTATTTGCTTAAAGAGATTTTGTGTTTGATAAATAAAAGCAAAAGCTGAAGATTTTTTGTGGTGTACCTTCAATCAGTGTCTTTGCAAATCTACACGATCACTAAAACCTGATTGATTAACCTCATTCTTTTGTCTCTATAAATAAAGAGACATTTACATAGATGTGCGAACATAATCACCTGCTTTTGTAAATGTGGCCAATTACATTTGCATTAAGCACCCAGTTTGCACTTGTCTATAATTTAAATTAATATCTTACATTTAAACCTTTTTAATGAAAGTAAAGTCCATGCTTAATACAATTGTCAATGAAATTAAAATGTTAAATTAGATTTTTTTAAGAGATTGTTGTTCAATTTAGTTTTATACATTATATTTATATATTGTATTCTAATGTCACAAATAATCTCAAGGTTTACAGATTTTACATGATTCTTTGATTCTTTTCTAGTGTGGCTTTGGTGAAGTGTACTAAAAACAAACATCTTCACGTGTGTCCTCTAAACTGACCCACAACCTGATCAGTTAAAACTGACCCATGCGATACTTGAGTGTTGTACTGGCAAACTGCAAATTGTACTGGTATCCATTATAAAACACTCTTGCTTTTAAGCCAAATACACGCTGAAAATAATAATTGACTGACATCTGGAGTCATCCGCCATCTCTAATGAAATCTGCTGGTTTTCTGTGCATCTGCGCTGTTTTGAACTTACTGTTTGAATGCTTTCACTTACTTGGACTTTCCAGGAGCTTACCGGTTTAGAATTAAGTGATTGCAAAAACATCAAAGTAGAGGTCAATGTGCAGTACTGTCAATGCTCACTTCACTCAGATTACTCAAGGTAGACTCAACAGTCTTATTTATTGTCTGTGGTTATATGTTTATTTTCTAACACCAGTCATTAATTTCATTGTGTGCAGAAAATTACAATGACAATAAAGGCTTTAAAATCAATTAAATAATTAAATTCAGAAGCTTTATTGAGAAATTTAAAACAGGAAGTCCAAAAAGCTAAATCTGATGTGTCTTGAAGACTTTATGGCTGCTGTGTGCATGTGTCTGTTAAGTCCACATGACTGTAGTAATACATTATTATAAGTTTACACCACTGATCTATAACAGAGAACTGGATTGCTGATGATGATATAGAAGTGAAGCCACAGCGCCGTCATATTGCTATTCCCTAGTGCTCCCATATATTCTGTTGAATTAACAGTAAATCATACAATTTTTATGAGAAAACCATCAAATGATCAGATGATCTTTTTTATATCTGAAGTATCCCTGTAAGTTCTTACAACACAAACATGCTTCATGTAAAAGGTTTTATTAAGATTTGTTTAATGTTGGGAATTTCCCCTGCCTATTAAAAAAAAAAAAGTATCATATTCATTACAGTAGCACACATCAGATGAACATCAGATTGCACTATTTTATGTATTTTCAGTTTTATTCTTATTCTTAAATTAATTTTAAATCAATTTTTGAATCATTTTATAATTTTGTAATTCCTTGTTTTTATCATTGTGATTATATGATTATTTTAATTCCTTATATATGTAGAGCACGTTGAATTACCATTGTGTATGAAATGTGCTATATAAATAAACTTTGCCTTTGCCTTACATTAATAATTCATTCAACATAAATGCATAACATTTCACTTCTATGGAAACTGTAATGCTACATTTAAAAAAATGCTGGCTTAGATATATCCCAGCACTGGGTTAAAAAAAGGACAAACCCAGCTATTGGTTTGTTTTGACCCAGCGGTTGGGTTATATTTAACCCAACATTTTTTAGAGTGTACAAGAAGAAAGATGAAATAGATGTTGTTCAATCAGAACATAAATAAATACACATCATAACATCATTCAGAGAAATAACACTGACAATATACAGTACAGACTTAAAGCCAAGAAGCTTTATTTCCAAGATGCTGCATGGTAAGCTTTACATTTTAATACAATATAGAGCAACATAGTAACAGAGGCTTGT
>NW_015507568.1:0-278 GCF_001515645.1 Sinocyclocheilus grahami | reverse complement strand
GTTGTATATTCTAATCAATTTCTGATACTAATACCAGCTATATGTTCATGTTTAATATTTCCTGCATAAAGTGGTTTTGTTTTGATGAGAAATAAACCCAAAAGCTGTTTGTGTGCCACTCATCAGTGTCTTTGCAAATCTACACGATCACTATAAACTGACAGACAGCGATTAACTTCGTTCTTTTGTCTCTAAACATAACAAGACATAATCACCGGATTCTGTAAATGTGACCAATTACATGTGCATTAAGCACCCAGTTTGCACTTCTCTATAAT
>NW_015507567.1:57422-57778 GCF_001515645.1 Sinocyclocheilus grahami | reverse complement strand
GGCGCCCCACCTGCATAGGCTCCGGCTCAATGGAAGCGGTGTTCAGGAAGTCTGTGGGGGAAACCGGAGACAACTCCCCCGCCCTCCAGGGCGGACGAACTGCCAGGCGCTGACGACGACGGCGAAGGCGACCCTCGATCCGTAATGCCATGTTGATCAGGTCGTCAAAATCATGCGGCAAGTCATGGGTGGCCAGCTCATCCTGAATGTCATCCTCCAATCCTGCCCGGAACATGGATCGGCCGGCCCCTTCATTCCAGTCACAGGAAGCTGCCAGGGTCTTGAATTGGACGGCATATTCTGTCACTGAGCGACCCCCCTGACGAAGCCGTGCTAGTTGGTCGGCTGCTTCCTGA
>NW_015507567.1:51915-57412 GCF_001515645.1 Sinocyclocheilus grahami | reverse complement strand
CCAAGATCTTTACATCTCCAGAGTGAGGAATAGGGCTAAAAAAATTACCTTGGACCCCTCACACTCAGCCAACTCTCTCTTCGAACTGTTGCCTTCTGGTCAGCGCTACAGAGTACTGACCACCAGAACAGCCAGGCACAAGAACAGTTTTTTTTCCCACAGGCTATATTCAGTCTGAACAATTAATCTTTCATAATTATACATTGTCCATCACAACATAGTTATATAAATATATTAAACTGCACACTTTGTAAATAACATATCTGCACACTAATAAACATATCTGTACATTTATCTAAACAATTAAATGTTTTCCTATACTTCTATTTCTGTATATAGTACATTATTAAATTTTTCTTTTTTTATTATTATATTAGTGTTATATTACATCCCTACTGTGTTATTCCTATGTATGTCTGCACTATCATGTATGTCTGCACTATGTTTGTACTTTCTTCTACACTGGAAGCTCCTGTCGTCAAGTCAAATTCCTTGTGTGTGTAAACATACTTGGTAATAAAGCTCTTCTGAATCTGAATCTGACTGCTTGCCATATTAGGAGGAGAGGAATCAAGCTGATCTAACTGACAATGTCTGTTGTTTACAACAGTGTTTCCCAACCGAAGCACCTGTCGTCAAGTCAAATTCCTTGTGTGTGTAAACATACTTGGTAATAATGCTCTTCTGAATCTGAATCTGACTGCTTGCCATATTAGGAGGAGAGGAATCAAGCTGATCTAACTGACAATGTCTGTTGTTTACAACAGTGTTTCCCAACCTTTTTTTAGTCGCAGCACCCTTTGGAAATTTAAACAAACTTGTGGCACCCTACAAAATTTATTTTGTCACAATGTTTGAATTTCTAACTTCGATATGATAATTTGAAAAGTATAGATATTCGGTACAACAGGGAAGAACTGCAGAATATAATGTCACACAGATATTTTTATATTATTAAATAAAATTGTCCATCAATGGTGGCAATCAGTAGGCTAATTTCTAATGAAGAGACCAATTTATATGACAGGTTTTAATGTAGGCTTTTATACATATGTAAACATTATTTAATTACCATTATAACTAGCTATCTCACAAATTTTTGCTCACTCAGTGTTTTTTTTTATTTTAAAGTGGGGTAATTTTGATGCAGTAGCACGAGTAAAAAATGACAAGTAAGCAGTCAGTAATAAAATAAGAACAAATAAAGAAATTAATAATGATAGCACAAATAAAAAATAACGACAGGCCTTCGAATTAAATAAATTGCTTTTTAGTTTTTCAGGTAGGTCTAACAGTAGGGTTAATATATTTAACTTTTTTTTTTTTTACCAATTATCCAAATAATGTTTAGTCCTAGAAAGCTATTATTATCAGAACACGTGAGCATAACATAGCGGTTAGCAGATCAATGAATGAGAGGGTAGCGTTACCAGAGTTGCCCATATACCACACCTTGTTACAACACAGTAGGGCTATTGCAGACAGAAACAATACTGTACTACATTGATGTTTCCTGCCGGCTCAATTTTTGAGTGGACTGTACTGTTCCGATTCGCATGAATGGAATATGAGTAGAGCGCATAGAGCGGGATAATACGCAGAGCGTCACACCACGTGAAAGTGAAACCTGAGCGGTGAACTAATTTTCGGCAGCCGAAATTTCGTTGCATCTCTAATTACTGGTGACATCAGAAATGGATATTATATAATAGATGTTTTTTTGAACATTTAAGCAATTTAAAAATATTTAAAAAATATTTTTTACACCGCACCCCTGCTCTCGACAGACGGCACCCCGGTTGGGAAACACTGGTTTACAATATACCCACAATACCCTGTTACATCACATGATAGAAGGTTTGTAATAGCCTTTAGTAATACTGCTACCATGTTTGAGTATCGGTGACGCAAGACTGTATCTTCAGGTGAGATTGAAGTGGTTAAACAGAATAACAACTTTGTTGATGTTGTTATCGGCTCGTTCCAAACACTTCTGCTCCTTGTGAATTCATTGAGTCTGATATTTTCCATTAGCAGACTGCAGTGGAATGGGTGACATGCTGATAAGACTGAAGCTCTTAAAAAAAACAAGATAAGGGAGTTATTACACTGTGTTAACATTATCACACATAAGGTGGCTGTAGACCCATGTGTCTCTAGATATAGTTGAAAAGAACATGAGGTTATCCAAGATGGTAGACTTAGAACAATATTTCCCAGATGTCCATCATTTCCTTGTGGTTTTGGCTTATTTGCTCCTTCTTCTGTTTGGACATCTGGTAACTAAGAGGTCTGCTATATCTGTAAAATGTTGGCGCTAATGAGTACAACATTATGAGACATAATTGCATTGAATATAATTACTCTACAGACACAAAATCCCATGATGCCACGTTCAGAATGTTGTCCAAAAAGTATACTATCTGAGTTTTTCAATGGCCAAATATTAATTGTGGTTCCCGCCTTACAAATTACCAAAGCATTATCATTTCAACCCCATCACAAATTTGAGATTCAAACATATACAACTTCAATAGTTAATAGGTAATTCTGATAGCACTACTGTTTTGTCTGCAATATGTCTGAAGTTCAAATATTGCATTTCACAAGGTCAGTGTAAGTGCAGTCGAAATGAAACACTGATAAAGAGATGCCACTTCCTCAAATATGATGTCAGAAAGGTCAAATATGTATTTTAGAGTGGAAATGTCACAGGATAACAGAGTTGAATAAAACAGGAACAAAGACAAAATTTAGTTTTCTCAAGAAATCTGCATTAACAAGGTCACAAATGTGTTTCGCTTGTCTGTGTTGTTTTCTCGTTCCAGACAAACTGTCAGTCTGTTATGGAAGCCCGTTTCCACCACTGTATAAAAAAAATTATATAAAAAAAGGTAATTGCGACTTTTTATCTCACAATTCTTACTTTTTTTCTCACAATTCTGACTTTTTTTCTCACAATTGCTTCATACAAACTCGCAATACTGACGTTTGTTTTTCTCAGAATTGTGAGAATTAAACTCGCAGTTGTGAAAAATTATGTTTTTTTGGACTGGACTTTATAACTCTCAATTCTGAGAAAACAATTCAGAATTGCGAGATACAAACTCGCAATTGCGAGATATAAAGTCAGAATTGTGAGTATATATCCCACAATTCTGACTTTATTTCTCGCAATTGCAAGTTTATATCCTGCAATTTTGACTTTATATCTCGCAATTCTGACTTTATAACTCACAATTGTGAGTTTATATCTCACAATTCTGAGAAAAAAAGCCAAAATTGCAAGTTTATATGGCGCAATTCTGAGATGTAAACTCGTGAGAAAAAAAGTGAGAATTGTGAGAGAAAAAGTCGCAATTACCTTTTTAATTTTTTTATTCAGTGGCGGAAACAGGCTTCCATAGTCTCTTCATTATTGTTGAAATTTTACTGACTGTTTATACAGGTTAAATTGTTACACCAATAGGTGGTGGTAAGTAATTGTCTTTGTGAGTCATTGAATCATTTAATTCAGTTCAAACTGAATTACTGTAAATGATTCAATGGGAACACCACTACTGCATGTTACTCCGTGTTGAAATGACTTGGCGGTGCAAAGTATCAGCTTCTTGTTTATTGATCTGTTTATGTAAAAGCAATATCACACAATTGCACTGGCTCTTTGTTACTGCAATAATTTGTCGGCCCAAGCCGTCATTTCTTTAATCATTAATAGGGTCTAGTATCAGACTTGTGACATATTCTGAATTTGTGGCGTAGCAGTAGGAGTGAAGTAATTTCAAACACCAAATGGAACATTCCTTGGGTTTCAATATATATTTGCATAATTTTGCATTGAACTGTATTGTATTTTGGCCATATGTGTGGCATTGCACACTAAACTGAGTTAGGTGAGTGCAGTGTCAATTAGCAGCATCATGTTAATTTCATCAGTTAGTTCTGGGAACAACATTTTCTCAGAATGACCCGGTTCCCTTTACAGGTTGACCATGACACCATTTCGAGATAATGGTGCCCTACTTAACAGCAGGGTGGCGATGGCAGGGTTGGCTCTAAAGGTTTGAGAAGCAGCAGGGTTGTTTGGTATTTTTAGTTTAAAAAAAATATTTTTCTTGTGTGTGAAGACACCCATATGGGTGAACAAATATCCATAACAACTTAAAGATGTAAAAAAAAAAAAAAAAAAATAGAATCGTCACATGCTGGAGTGATGGCTAGATTTTTATAAATTTGAAAGCTGAGCTCAATGACTGTGTCGTGATTTGGTAATTTAATTGTCCATTTGAAAATATTGTTCCTGTGACACAATCCATCTCTTGAAACACTCAGAGAAGAAGGCTAAATGTCCTTCCTGTGGTCAAAGGCAGTTAATCTGCTCTACCCCGTGTCATTTTCTTGTCGATGGCTCTCCAGTGCTTAATGTTCTAGTAAATGACACTGCTCTGACCGGGTCCCTGAAAGCTGTCATAGGGATTGTGGGACTGCCAGCAGAATCCAGCAATATCCTGCCCATGACACAGAACAAACGACTTTGTCATTCTATAACAAATGTTAGTACAACACTCACTGACAGCAAGTCAAAGGAGCAAAAAAAAAGTAAAAGGCAATAGAGACAGTAAGACAGCTCATTTTGAAGGCAAATTTGTGTGTGAAGTGTGGTTCTAGCATTTTGCACGTTTCCACAGATTCCGAGCTGTACAATATAAACATAATAAAATAAGGTAAAATGCAAAAATGTTCATATGAACAACTTTAGAGATGCACAAATGCTTACAATTTCTTTGACGTTTGTAGAATATTGAATTGAAGGAATTAATAGACTGATTTTATTTATAATAAATGGGATACATTTTGTAAATATAAATATAGGTTACGTCTCTAAACTAAAAGCCTTTATATTTTGCATGTTATAGCAAGTTTAAAAAGTACAATGCATTGTCTATCCAAAATATATAACTGCATGTGTAAACATTTTGTAAAATACTAATGGGAGCACCGTTGAAGGTTTAATATCAAATTATATATCAATATGAAGAACATATTAATTTACGGGACACAGGATCAGTGACAGGGTGAATGATTAAAAGTAGTTATTAATGTGACAGATAAAACTGATAACTCTTATAGAGGGTGGTTAAAAAATTCAGTCAGGCTATTAGTTGTGACCTGCAACAGCTAGTGTAAATTAAGACCCTTTATAATTTGATAAAGATGATGTCATGTCACTGACTTTGTTTTGTTCTCACACTCAACTTACTGTACCGCCCATAACTACAATTTTTAAGTATAATAATAATATTATTATTATTATTATTATTATTATTATCATTATTATTATTATTATTATTATTATTATTATTATTATTATTATTATAACAATTATTATTATTATTATTATTATTATTATTATTATTATTATTATTATTATTATTATTATTATTATTATTATTATTATTATTATTATTATTATTATTATTATTATTATTATTATTAT
>NW_015507567.1:45129-49029 GCF_001515645.1 Sinocyclocheilus grahami | reverse complement strand
TTTGAAATGTTTCTTGAGCAGCATATCATCATATTACAATGATTTCTGACAAATCATGTGACACTGAAGTCTGAAATAATGGCTGCTGAAAATTCAGATTTGCATGACAAATAAATTCAAAATTAAAATATATTAAATAATAAATTATTTAAATTATATAATAAATAAATTATATAATAAAAATATATGAAACCAGACAACAGTTTTTTTAATTGTCATAATATTACACAATATTACTGTTTTACTGTATTTTTTGATTAATGCAAATTTGGTGAGCATAAGAGACTAACTAACTAACTAACTAAATTAATAAATAAATAAATAATGCAGGTCACAAACTTTTGAATGACAGTGTCTGTGTTTATATTGTGAAATATAATATAATTACTCAAAATGTGATAAATATTTTGGACATACCAGCCAATCCTGGATGTTGTATGACAACTTTAACCCAGACATTTCATAAAATGGCAGAAAAAAAAAGCAGAGAACAGTTTTCAAAAACCACAAGATGTGTATTTGTGATTTATGAGTCTACAGGGAGTCTAAATTCAACCTGTTGTCAGACTTTCTGACTGTGCTCTTTCAATATTGCATAGGTACAACGACAACATGCCAGTCAAGGACAGAGCATAATCGTGATTATAAATAATGTGAGCTTGTGAGAACTTTCTAGTCTTTCTGTACGTGGTAAGCACGTAACCCACTAACACTGATTCTCACTCTATTTACTATATCTTTCTCACTCTCTTTCTCTCTCTCGCCCCATTGCAGTTGCCATGGAAACTGTCCTGGTCTTCCTTTTTTCCCTCCTAGTCTATGTGGCGGGTAAGTGCCCCCCTCCATTTCACTCCAGTCTCCCTGTGTCTGCTGGGATTGGAAAGAACTGGAAAAGCCATGACATGACACATTAGCGCCATCCTATAGTTCTTAAATGAGAATTTGATCAGTGACCTCTATAATCTGGGATCTGTGCACTCTTTATAGTTCTTCAAATGTACTCATCTAAAGCTCTGTGTTTGTGCTGTATATGTGCTTTTACATGTCTGTGAATTGCTGTCCTGCTTTTGCCAAACAAACTTAATTTGTGAAATGAGAGCATCCATTTAAATAACACTCCCATCCATCTCAGTCCTCTGAGAGACTCCACCCTACCCACAATTAGGCCACATGAAACTGCCAGCACATTTGCACCAGATTCGTACTAACACACACAGCTCTCTACACTGGTAAAAAATGTATTCTTCAGCTTTGTCAACAAACCCCTCGCCCACCACTAATAGTCAAGTAATAGCACTGCTGACTGTCAGACTAGTTCCCTATCAATACTTCACTCGTACTGCGTCTTTCTGAAGACGCTATGGGAAAAGTCCTTTTGATCCCCTGAACTGAAGCCTTTTTCAATCACGCAGTGTAACTGCACGGCCATCGGTTTGTGCAGTGCATTTTAAAGACGAACCAACGGCTCGGCAGCAGTGCTGCACGAACCTATGGCCACGAAGCCCACCAAAGCCCGCCAGAATGGGCAGAGCCATCTGGCTATATAACCGCTTATATAGCCAGATGGCTCCGCCCATTCTGGCGGGCTTTGTCGGGCTTCGTGGCCATAGGTTTGTGCATAGGATTCAGATTTCTTCTCTTTCAGCGACGACCACATTCTTCGCGATCTCCACTGACTGAAGAGCCTGCTTGCCATTGACACGCCTTGCAGTGGTCATCTGCTCGGCTTATTTCCCTGCCTTTCCCACCGCCTTCAGCAATGCGCAGCAGTGATCCAGCTTCCCCTGCCGCCATCCGGCGAGCCCTATCAGAGGAAATTTCTAAAGAGCAAATTTTCGCGCGTTGTTGCAAATGCCACGCCGTTGTTGCGTATATGGCCGTATATGACGGCCATCATGAGTGTGTTTCCTGCCTGGGGAAATCCCACGCAGAATCTGCACTCACTGAGACGGATTGTTGCCATTGTGAGAGCATGAGTCTCGCCTCTCTGCACTCGTGGATAGCTTTATTTTCAGAAAGCGACTCCAGCCCTCGCGCCCTCCCGTTTTCTTCCTCCCAGGAGCCTGTGAGGAAAAAGCAGCAGGGCAGAGAATCACAGCGTTCAGATGCAAGCGACCTTACATCGGCTCAGGTCCCACGTACCTCGCTCTATCCACACAGAGAGGCTTCCCCCATCCTCTTCGCCTAGCCTGACCAGCGTCCCTTTGCCAGCGCGAGCGATCTGGGTTCGGTAGGAGCGATGACGAGCTGCTGGATGACAGCATGTCATTGGTAGCCTCGGACGCAGAGGAGCTGTCGGGCTCAACTGCCGACCCCGCCCCCGCCCCCCTGCCGCCGTCCAAGCTCAGCGATGTCAAGCCCGGGATGGATGCAGAGCTATTCCGTGTCCTCTTGATAGCCGTCGAGGGGCTGGGTTTGGAGTGGTCTCCACCAGAAGAACCCTCCCGCAGCCATCTGGATGAGTGGTTCCTGCCAGGGCGCCATCAAGCCCCTCGTCAGTGATCCTTTCTTTTTTTTCCGGAGATCCACGACGAGCTCACCAGATCGTAGCACGCCCCATACTCTGCATGCCTCTGTACTTCCGCTTCATCCGCCCTCACCTCAGTCGACGGCGCTGAAAATAAGGGGTATGAGAAGCTGCCTCCGCTTGACGAGGCAGTGGCCGCACACCTCTGCCCGCCCACTGCGATCGGCTGGAAGGCGAAGGCCGCCCATCCATCCAAGCCGTGTAGGACGACTTCAGACCTTGCTGGACACGCCTACTCCTTGGCTGGGCAAGGGGCCTCAGCACTCCACTCAATGGCGGTTCTCCAGGTCTTCCAGGCCAAGCTCCTCACCAGCACGGACGAGTCTGGCCCGGAACTCGCGACACTCAGGGAGCTGAGAAGCACGACATACCTGGCTTTGCATGCCACCAAGGCCACGGCTCAGTCTATAGGATGCTCCATGGCCAGCCTGGTGGTACTCGAGTGCCACTTATGGCTGACTTTAACGGAAATCAAAGATGCCGACAAGGTCACGTTCCTTGACGCTCCAGTCTCTCCCAACGGCCTTTTCGGGCCAGTGGTCGAAGACTTCACTCAGGTAAAAAAGTCGTCCCAGTCCATACGACACAAGTCTGCGCCGACTCAACAGCCAACAAAGCCTGCACCTGCGGCTGCCACCGCCGCCCAGCCAGCCAAACCTGAGCCTCAATGACGTTCCCACTTGGCCAGATGCTACCCATTTCCGAAGCGCCAGGGATCCCGGCCTAAGATAGCCTAAGATAGCCTAAGATCGCCTAAGATCCGGCGCCTCCAGTGTCGTCCTGATCTAAGGGACAGAAAGAGGAAGGACTCAAGTCTCGCTTTAGCTAGACCACCCCCCCAAAACGTTCAAGCACCCAAGAGGTGATCCGCTGTTATAGCGGGCAGAATATAACACAAACATTTTCAAAAAGAGAGCAGTTTTACTCTTCCACTCGAACCAATCCAACCCCTGTCTTCCCGGGCCGAGGCATGGCAAGCCATCCCCGGAGTGTCAGAGTGGGTTCTGGGGATAATAAAGCGAGGCTATACACTTCAATTCACTCGAAGACCCCCACACTTCAGCGGAGTGGTCCCCACTTCGGTTCAGAGCAGAGACGCACACGTCCTGCGCTCCAAAGTGAAGAATCTGCTGGAAAAAGGAGCCATAGAGGTGGTTCCTCCGGCTCAGAGCGAGTCAGGCTTCTACAGCCATTACTTCCTCGTCCCCAAGAAGGACAGGCGGCCTTTGGCCCATCCTCAATCCCCGACGTCTGAATCGTGCCCTCATGAGATGGCCATTCAGAATGATTACACTGAAACAGCTCCTCTCACAAATTCGCCCAGGGAACTGGTTCTTTTCTCTGGACCTGAAAGACGCCTACTTTCACATCCA
>NW_015507567.1:12815-44643 GCF_001515645.1 Sinocyclocheilus grahami | reverse complement strand
CCTAAGATCCGGCGCCTCCAGTGTCGTCCTGATCTAAGGGACAGAAAGAGGAAGGACTCAAGTCTCGCTTTAGCTAGACCACCCCCCCAAAACGTTCAAGCACCCAAGAGGTGATCCGCTGTTATAGCGGGCAGAATATAACACAAACATTTTCAAAAAGAGAGCAGTTTTACTCTTCCACTCGAACCAATCCAACCCCTGTCTTCCCGGGCCGAGGCATGGCAAGCCATCCCCGGAGTGTCAGAGTGGGTTCTGGGGATAATAAAGCGAGGCTATACACTTCAATTCACTCGAAGACCCCCACACTTCAGCGGAGTGGTCCCCACTTCGGTTCAGAGCAGAGACGCACACGTCCTGCGCTCCAAAGTGAAGAATCTGCTGGAAAAAGGAGCCATAGAGGTGGTTCCTCCGGCCCAGAGCGAGTCAGGCTTCTACAGGTTCCTATCGCAAATCCGCCCAGAGGACTGGTTCTTTTCTCTGGACCTGAAAGACGCCTACTTTCACATCCAAATAGCCCCCCATCACAGGCCATTCTTGAGATTCGCCTTCGAGGGAGTGGCTTATCAATATACGGTCCTTCCCTTCGGGCTGTCCCTGGCTCCACACACTTTCACGAAGTGCATGGATGTGTCTCTTTCCCCTCTGAGGCAGAAGGGAATCCGCATTCTCTCCTACCTCGACGACTGGCTCGTTCTGGCCCAGTCAGAGGCGGAGTCACTATCTCACAGAGCCCTTCTCCTCAGCCACTTAGAATGCCTAGGGCTCAGAGTGAACTTTGCCAAGAGTGCACTGTCCCCCAGCCAATTAGTCTCGTTCCTGAGAACAGTGTTTGACTCGACTCAAATTAGAGCAGTGCTCACAACATAACGCACTCTGACCATACAGCAGCTCGCAGCCTCCTTCAAGGCTAGTGACTCTCGCCCCCTCAAGACATTACAGAAGCTGCTAGGCCTTATGGCTGCAGCGTCTCCAGTGCTACAGTTGGGCCTGCTAAGTATGCGAGCCCTGTTCCTGCAGGAGGAAGGTGGTTTTGACAGATGCTTCCAACACGGTTTGGGGAGCACTGTGCGAAGGGAAACCGACGTTTAGCCATTGGTCGAAAGCAGAGAGAAGTCTGCACATCAACTGCCTCGAAATGCTGGTGGTATGGCGGGCCTGTCAAACCTTCCTACCAGACCTGAGAGGACACCATGTCCTGGTCCGTTCGGACAGCATGACTGTGGTGTCCTATATAAATCACCAGGGGGGGCTGTCCTCGAGGCAGCTCCTTGTGCTAGTAGAGTGCCTCTTGGAATGGGCTCAGCTCAACCTGTGCTCGCTGAAAGCAGTGCACGTTCTGGGCAAACTGAACAAGGGAGCGGACATGTTGTCACGGAGCAAAATCCCCTCAGAAGAGTGGATGCTTCATTCGCAGACGGTTCAGAAAATTTGGGAAATCTTTGGCAAGGCAGAAGTAGACCTCTTCAGGAGAAAAAATTACTTTTTCCCCATAGCGTCTTAAGCAAGACACAGTACTCGTTCCTGTATCTCAGGGAACCGAGGTTACGTTTGTAACCGAATACGTTTTTATCTAGTTATCTTTCACACTGCTGCAACCACAATATTTCTTCCATTCTTTCCTTCCTATTTTTTCCATTCCTTCCTTTCATTGTTTCTTCTTTTTTCTTCTTTCCTTCATTCCAAACTCTGTAAATTACCATAATATTGACAGATTGACGTTTCTGGTAAATAAACCATACATTGTTCAAAATAAAGGTTCCAAAATAGTTGTGAAAGGTTCTTTATGGAATCATTTATGCCAATAATGTTCTCGCAAGCAATGGCTTTCTGTCTTTTTGCAGTAATATTTACCATTGTTTAACAAAATTTGTGTGGTTAAAATTGAGTCATTTTCAGTAGTAAAGATTTCTCTACAGATTTTGCAGCAGGTTCAAGTTGATCACAAAGATTCACCTCGCTGACCAACAGAAGGCAGGGTGGAGTAATCGCGTCATCTCCTTCAGAATGTTATAATTGGTCCAAAGCAGACTTCTAAAGCAGATGTCAGTGTGTCTTGACTTTGTAAATGCTCATATGGAATCTTATGCTTTGTTCACGTATAGCATCAAAATGGCAATTTACTGGTAATTTTGCCATTTCTCATCTTAGAAAATTGCCAGAAATGAAAGATCCTGTTCAAACGATCTCAAAACGGTAATTTACCAGTCATTTTCCAACAAAGTTTGTACATGCAAAAGCCTCTCATGTTCTCCTCCTGACCTTCATTCTTTTTGTATCCTCTTTTTATTTTCTCCCCTCTTGTATATGCTCCTTCCTTCTTCCCTTCTTAAATTATTTAATTCACTGTCCCTTTCTTTCCTTTATTAGTTCTTCTTTCTTTTTTCCTGCATAGTTCCTTCCTTCCTTCTATCCATCCATTTTCTTTATTTTTTTCCTTTTCTGTCCCTTTCATCCCTTCATTGATTTTTTTTCTTTCATACTTCTTAGCCCTTTCCTTCAGCTCAACCTGTGCTCGCTGAAAGCAGTGCACGTTCTGGGCAAACTGAACAAGGGAGCGGACATGTTGTCACGGAGCAAAATCCCCTCAGAAGAGTGGATGCTTCATTCGCAGACGGTTCAGAAAATTTGGGAAATCTTTGGCAAGGCAGAAGTAGACCTCTTCAGGAGAAAAAATTACTTTTTCCCCATAGCGTCTTAAGCAAGACACAGTACTCGTTCCTGTATCTCAGGGAACCGAGGTTACGTTTGTAACCGAGTACGTTTTTATCTAGTTATCTTTCACACTGCTGCAACCACAATATTTCTTCCATTTTTTCCTTCCTATTTTTTCCATTCCTTCCTTTCATTGTTTCTTCTTTTTTCTTCTTTCCTTCATTCCAAACTCTGTAAATTACCATAATATTGACAGATTGACGTTTCTGGTAAATAAACCATACATTGTTCAAAATAAAGGTTCCAAAATAGTTGTGAAAGGTTCTTTATGGAATCATTTATGCCAATAATGTTCTCGCAAGCAATGGCTTTCTGTCTTTTTGCAGTAATATTTACCATTGTTTAACAAAATTTGTGTGGTTAAAATTGAGTCATTTTCAGTAGTAAAGATTTCTCTACAGATTTTGCAGCAGGTTCAAGTTGATCACAAAGATTCACCTCGCTGACCAACAGAAGGCAGGGTGGAGTAATCGTGTCATCTCCTTCAGAATGTTATAATTGGTCCAAAGCAGACTTCTAAAGCAGATGTCAGTGTGTCTTGACTTTGTAAATGCTCATATGGAATCTTATGCTTTGTTCACATATAGCATCAAAATGGCAATTTACTGGTAATTTTGCCATTTCTCATCTTAGAAAATTGCCAGAAATGAAAGATCCTGTTCAAACGATCTCAAAACGGTAATTTACCAGTCATTTTCCAACAAAGTTTGTACATGCAAAAGCCTCTCATGTTCTCCTCCTGACCTTCATTCTTTTTGTATCTTTTTTATTTTCTCCCCTCTTGTATATGCTCCTTCCTTCTTCCCTTCTTAAATTATTTAATTCACTGTCCCTTTCTTTCCTTTATTAGTTCTTCTTTCTTTTTTCCTGCATAGTTCCTTCCTTCCTTCTATCCATCCATTTTCTTTATTTTTTTTCCTTTTCTGTCCCTTTCATCCCTTCATTGATTTTTTTTTCTTTCATCCTTCTTTGCCCTTTCCTTTTCTTCATTATTCCCCTTTTCCTACCTTATTTCTTCCTACATTTTCCCTCTTGCCATCCATCCATCCTTCCTTCCTTCACCGTCCTTTTATTCCTGTCATTTCCCTTCCCTTCCCTTCCCTTCATTCTTCCTTCCATTCATCCATCCATCCTTCACTGTCATTTTCTTCCTTCCTTTCATTCTTTCTTCCTTCCTTCCTTCCTTCCTTCCTTCTGTTGTATGTATGTTATTTTCCATCAACCTTTTTTGTAATGTTTTTGTCCCACTCTTCCTTCAGGCATATGTCATGCTTTGTTCATTCTACTGTACATTTAGTCTTTCTGTGTCCACTTCCTGTCTTTTTTCAATGCCTGTTTTTGTGTTCCATAAAGTTCCTCTGACCTTGCTCTCTCCCTATCCCCTTTTGTGTGACATTTCTCAAAGTCAAATGATCAAGAGAGCAATAAAGCTATAAATACCTTCACCTGTCAAATGATCCACTGCCGAATGTCATATTAATAGATTTGTTAATAGATTATTTGATTTAATAAACTGCCAGGCTTGTATTTAAGACTGTTAACTCCTTAAATGCTCATTCCAGTTTGAAGGTGATTCTAGTCTAGTATACAATCTCTGTTGTAACAAAATATGGGGTAAGTTAAGACAATTTTAAAAGCACAAATTCCATCATAGACTGCTAGAAAATCATTTTTAAACTCATTTTAGTACTACAGTGAAGACAAATCAGTATGATTTTAATCATTATGAGTTTCCCTCCTCTCCTGTCTCACAGGCATCAATTTAGTCTAATGGATTCTTAGAGTTTGATATACAACAAAATGTATTGACCCTGTCAAAAAAACCCTGTTATTATGCCTGAATCGGATCATGCATTCATTAGGCAATGTCATATTCCTGCCAATATTGCATCTAGCTTAGGGCTCTGTGATCTTTCTCAACAAGCAAAAACACCCACCACAAACAAATAACATAATGCAACACTCTTGTTTCAGTTAATAATAATACTAATGATTCCTCTCTGTTTTTCTATTTTCTCATAATGGTTTTTGCTTCTGTATTGATCTTCTGTCTTAGCTTTGTCTGAATCTGCTGGCCAAGGCAAGTTATGCTTTATTTAATTTACCACATCACTACATTTTCTATTTAACCATATGTACTTATATTAAGCCAATGGCTTCATGTGTAATTTCTTATTGTTTTCCATCAGATGGAAAAGAGAAGGGATTGGAACCATTTGTATACGGTAAGAATCAATACTTACAAAGCTTACACAGGTCAATATTTACTTGCATAACAAAGGATTATGTCACTTTATAAGCAACATACTTCTCAAACAGCAAGTACCCAAATATAGAGGAATATAGGGTAATAGGTATCTTGGCTTCTGTTACCTGTATAGTCACACTTCACACAGTCATATTCATCTGTGCCTTCAGAATGCAATTACACCCTGATGCAGCATATCAAAATTAGGTCTACATTTTTTTTTTAACACAGTATTTTGATAATCTCCAGACACTATTTAATATCTGAAAATTTGTGAATAGACCTGAGTGACTTGACTAATTATATGGTAGTCGATGAAAAATACAGGGCAAAGTGTGCTCCGAAACATTGTGTATCCACTCAAACCACATTTGCAGCATACTGTACGTAAATAGAGCCACACATGTAAAAAAGTTCACATCAGATATGCTGTAATCACATCACACTCCTTAGGAACTTTGAGATGACACTATAAAGAAGAGAAAGATTAGAAAATGCCACTACGATTGTAGATACTACATCAAACTGTTCAACCAGATGGGCAGTTGTCAGGGAAGAAACCAAAAGGCCAGTTTCTATCTGACAGAGCTCCAGAGGCCTTTGGCTGCCCAGACATCAACAACCACTTCAGCACTACACAGGTTTGGCCTCTTTTGGAGAGTGGCTAGAGGCAAGCCACTTCTGAGTGAGGCCACAATTACAACATCATGCCTCGAGTTTGCTAAAAGCAAAAACCTGACAGATTATTTTGGAGTAACAAAATTCAGAAACAAAAATTCAGCTTAACACCCATGGATGGTGGGAACTCAGTGGTTAAAGTTACAATTGAGCAAGGTACCTTAACTCCAAATTGCTCCAGGGGATTTTTTTGGAAATTGGATATTGAATTTAAAGAGCAGGTCATCTGGTATTTTAAAGTGTCCTAATATTGTGTGGCAGTCCCCTACAACAGGTTTAAATGCATCTAAGGTCAGAAAACATTGTAATTTTATCAGAATATACATTTAATATTAGAATCATTTGCCAATGATTTCTAAACGGTGTGTTCCAAGCAAGTTCGGAGCAAACCCTTCCCTTCCATAAGCCTACTCTGCTCTGATTGGTCAGCTGGCCAAGCCTGCTGGGATTGGCACAGAGAGGAGTCCTTGAGCAAGTTAGCGAGTGCTACCATTGACAAAGCACCTTTGCATAAAACAATAATATAGTGCTCCAATCCGTTCTTATAATAATGACATACAATACTAAAACACTTATGCAAGCAAATGCCCACAGCTAAAGTTAAGCTGCTAAACTGTGGACACTTAAAACAATAATGGTGGATACGTTAGCCGAGTGATAACATACATTTTGTAAACCAAAATATGTCTACTGTAATGTTTGAAGAATGACAGAGAAAAGATGCTCTTTGTCTTAACTTTTTAATAAGAACAGCTGTATCACAGGCGCACCAGCCTAACTCGCTCGTCTCTCCCGCATTAACCCTATAACTGCCGATGCAGCAAAATAAACAGCAATTTCACAATGATTATAAAGTCTGTGCGCTACACTACATTCTTTATTATTAAATGAAGTAATTAGAACAACGTCAGTCTACATTAATCGACACATTCTTAGGAAATAGTGGGTTCAAAGCGACTTATCAGAACTACTTCAGTAAGACAGTAATATCGTGCTTTACCTGGAAACCTAAAGCTGCACTAGGTGTACATCACATATTAGCACAAAAACACACTAACTAGCGGAAGTGTTTGTGGGCAGGTCAGACTCTGTTCGTATTTCGCGGGCAGGCGGGGATTATGCAAATGTGTTACCCAGTGACATATACCGGAGACAGGCAAAAGATTCGAAAATATGACGACTCTTTAAGGCGATTCAGAATCGATTCTCTCTTTTGGTTTGCTAAAAGCAAAAACCTGACAGATTATTTTGGAGTAACAAAATTCAGAAACAAAAATTCAGCTTAACACCCATGGATGGTGGGAACTCAGTGGTTAAAGTTACAATTGAGCAAGGTACCTTAACTCCAAATTGCTCCAGGGGATTTTTTTGGAAATTGGATATTGAATTTAAAGAGCAGGTCATCTGGTATTTTAAAGTGTCCTAATATTGTGTGGCAGTCCCCTACAACAGGTTTAAATGCATCTAAGGTCAGAAAACATTGTAATTTTATCAGAATATACATTTAATATTAGAATCATTTGCCAATGATTTCTAAACGGTGTGTTCCAAGCAAGTTCGGAGCAAACCCTTCCCTTCCATAAGCCTACTCTGCTCTGATTGGTCAGCTGGCCAAGCCTGCTGGGATTGGCACAGAGAGGAGTCCTTGAGCAAGTTAGCGAGTGCTACCATTGACAAAGCACCTTTGCATAAAACAATAATATAGTGCTCCAATCCGTTCTTATAATAATGACATACAATACTAAAACACTTATGCAAGCAAATGCCCACAGCTAAAGTTAAGCTGCTAAACTGTGGACACTTAAAACAATAATGGTGGATACGTTAGCCGAGTGATAACATACATTTTGTAAACCAAAATATGTCTACTGTAATGTTTGAAGAATGACAGAGAAAAGATGCTCTTTGTCTTAACTTTTTAATAAGAACAGCTGTATCACAGGCGCACCAGCCTAACTCGCTCGTCTCTCCCGCATTAACCCTATAACTGCCGATGCAGCAAAATAAACAGCAATTTCACAATGATTATAAAGTCTGTGCGCTACACTACATTCTTTATTATTAAATGAAGTAATTAGAACAACGTCAGTCTACATTAATCGACACATTCTTAGGAAATAGTGGGTTCAAAGCGACTTATCAGAACTACTTCAGTAAGACAGTAATATCGTGCTTTACCTGGAAACCTAAAGCTGCACTAGGTGTACATCACATATTAGCACAAAAACACACTAACTAGCGGAAGTGTTTGTGGGCAGGTCAGACTCTGTTCGTATTTCGCGGGCAGGCGGGGATTATGCAAATGTGTTACCCAGTGACATATACCGGAGACAGGCAAAAGATTCGAAAATATGACGACTCTTTAAGGCGATTCAGAATCGATTCTCTCTTTTGAGAGACAATATCTTTATTTATCATGCACATTTTTGATTAACAACTTTGCAGATTGTTTTCATTTAAGGACAGCTATGTTATAAACTGCAAAATAGTTATTTTTCAAAAACCCATATCACCAGCTCTTTAAGTATCTGCCTACTAACTAATAACCAACACTGGCCTGGGGCGTTCTGTTGCATTGAAAGTTCGGGGCTAGAAACCAGAAGGTTGCATATGTGTAAATGCATGAGAATGACTTATTTCATTCAGCTAGAGATCTGTGTCTAATGTAAAAACAGTTAAAACAATGATTTTAAGACAGACAGTGATTCAAAGTATATGGCAAATCGTCTCAGGTTACGTATGTAACCATGTTTCCCTGAGAAGGGAACGAGACACTGCATCCTCTAGAGGTTGCTATGGGGAACGCCTTCAGCGTGACCGGTGTCTGAAGCATACATCTAAACACGACTATAACATTGGCCGGCGACAGCAGTAGACGTGATGTCATCAACTGGCGCGACCACGGTAGAAAAGGGCACGGGGAGAACACATCATCCGCTTCTTCATCTGAAGCTTTGACTGGCTCCCTCCCAGTCAAACTTGTGCGTGCGATTTAAAGGAACAGATCTTTGGTAGCAACACCCTGCTCAGAAATGTATCAACAGAGATACATAAGTTGAGTGGAGCCCAAGGCAAGAACTGGGGCTTAAACCAACTCAGAAAAAGGGAATGAGGCTGACAGCGCGTAACCCTTACCATACAGGATTTTAGAAAGTGCGCATAATGCATAGCATGCACACTTACCACAATGTGGATTTTAGAAAGTGCACAGAAGCTCAGCACGTGCACTTACCATAGCATGGATTTAGAAACACCATTGCTTAAGGGGTAACCGAGTCTGTATTAAACCAGCCTAGGGACCCTACATGACTGTGGAACACTCACAGAACAGAATCCGAAGCATCTGCTCACAGAAGCCTAGAAGGGAGCAGCGCGCTTGCAAGAGGCCTCACTTCATGGTGAGGGGAGCACAGCTAGCTCACTTAACAAGCAACCCGCCGGAGAGGCAGGAGATGGCCCAGCTGCCTGGCATGATTGCTATCCGAAGCTCAAAAGAGCGGAGGCCCAACTTAAAAAATAGAAGGGGGACTCAGACGCTCAGATCGAGAGGGGTGTGCTCATATGAAAGCCCCAAGGGCACTGCTAAGCTCGACCCACAAGGAGAGCGGCTCAACAGGGAGGCGGAGAGAGCTGACGACCTGAGGCTGCTACTCAATGGAGCTCAAACGAGTGGAGGACTCGATGAGGGAAGTCCACAGACGCTCAATCGGGAGCGGCAGGCTCAAGACAACCCTCTGATGTGAGGGGAGCACTGCCTGGCTTGACCCAAATAGCACTGGGGTCCGGACCATCATTAGGTAGTTCTATGAGACATAGAAACTAGCCAAAACATCATAGGTCCAGCATAAAAGACTGCAATGCAAGTGCAGGAGGCTCCTACCTAACCTCAGTCAGGAGGGAAGATTTTTAGGGGAATTAAGGGAAGGAAGATTAGAACAGATGTAATACTCTCAGAGGGAGGTGAGTAGATGGGTCAAGTTTTACTCTGGTCCAGACGAGAGCGTTGAAAACGCCTAGTCTGGATCAACTCCCTCAAATCTTGCCTGTCACCCTTAGACCCACACCCCTTATGAGCCCTACCCGCAGGCGGGGGAGGGGAGCGAGTCATGACACTAGTCTTCTGAGCCCGCCTTCGATCCTTAGATCGAGACGGGCCAAGACCCCTTTGATATTCAGGCTCAGACCTGGACCTTCATAGAATGAAGGATTTAAAGGCAGCCGAGCGCGTCTTGGCCTCCTTAAACTTATCGACCACCGTCTCGACGGAAGTGCCGAAAAGCTCAGAAGGGAAAACTGACGTGTCAAGAAGAAAGCCCTTCTCTTTTGACCCGATATCCGCCAGATTCACCCACAGATGTCTCTCCATAACCACGATGGCCGCCATGGATCTGCCAATGGCAGTGGTGGCCAGCTTAGTGGCATGGAGAGCAAGATCTGTGGTGCGACACAACTCAGCCAACTCATCAGGGGATAGACCCTGACCCTTATCCAGGTCTTTCAGCAGATAAGCCTGATAAGCCAGAAGAACCGCCATGGCATGCAACGAGGCTGCAGCCTGACCTGCTGCCGCGTATGCCCTGCCATTCAAACGAGATGAGTAGATGGGTCAAGTTTTACTCTGGTCCAGACGAGAGCGTTGAAAACGCCTAGTCTGGATCAACTCCCTCAAATCTTGCCTGTCACCCTTAGACCCACACCCCTTATGAGCCCTACCCGCAGGCGGGGGAGGGGAGCGAGTCATGACACTAGTCTTCTGAGCCCGCCTTCGATCCTTAGATCGAGACGAGCCAAGACCCCTTTGATATTCAGGCTCAGACCTGGACCTTCATAGAATGAAGGATTTAAAGGCAGCCGAGCGCGTCTTGGCCTCCTTAAACTTATCGACCACCGTCTCGACGGAAGTGCCGAAAAGCTCAGAAGGGAAAACTGACGTGTCAAGAAGAAAGCCCTTCTCTTTTGACCCGATATCCGCCAGATTCACCCACAGATGTCTCTCCATAACCACGATGGCCGCCATGGATCTGCCAATGGCAGTGGTGGCCAGCTTAGTGGCATGGAGAGCAAGATCTGTGGTGCGACACAACTCAGCCAACTCATCAGGGGATAGACCCTGACCCTTATCCAGGTCTTTCAGCAGATAAGCCTGATAAGCCAGAAGAACCGCCATGGCATGCAACGAGGCTGCAGCCTGACCTGCTGCCGCGTATGCCCTGCCATTCAAACGAGATGTATCCTGAAGGGGTTTGGATGGCAGGGAGGGAGCCTTAAGAGAACATGTCTCCCCCAAAGAGAGATAGCAGGCCAACATCTCTTCAACAGGGGGCATCTTCTCATAACCATTCTCACGCATACCCTCGACGCTGGCATAACTAATATGCTGGAATCTATGGATGCGAGACGAGAATGGATTTTTCCAAGCCTTCTCGATCTCTACATAAAGATCGGGAATAAATGGAAGGCTCACCTAAACTGGAGGGCTATGGCTAGAAATAAAATGCTCGTTGAGGCGGCCTCGAGGCGTCACTTTCTTGGCCTGCTTCCACGGCAAGTCAAGCCTCGCCGTGGAGCGATCTATAACCTCAAGCAGCTCATCATATGCGGGGCAGGAGAATTGGGAGGACTCAGTCTCGACTTCTTCGTCCTCACTTGACATCTCCTGCTCATCCTGGCTTTGAGCCAGCACAGCACTAGCCGCTGGATCAGATGATGTAAGAGAGATGGCATCATCGTCCAGCAGCTCACTCTCGTCTGTGACTGATGAGCGTGAAAGGCAAAGTCCCTTTTTCAACTCATCAGCCAAGTCCGTCTGCGATCCCCACGAGCTCATTTTCCTCCGTGCCTCAGCAGCGGAGGGTCCTGAACCACGAGGAGCTGGTGCTGTCCCTCCTTCCTCGAATAGAGAGACAAATGAGAGCGGCACTTTTTCATAGGAAAACGCTCACAGTGCATGCAAACTGCCCCCGCGAGGACATCATGCATGTGCTCTTCGCCCAAACACAAGACGCAAAGATTGTTTGTGTCATCAGGTGTCAAATAACGAGGACACAGATCCACACACTTCTTAAACACCTTACTAGTGCTCACCATAGTAAAGAAGAAGAATTGTTCTTACCGGAAATGCATGCTTCAAACAAAGCTGTCCTTGAAGACGAAGAAGAGGATGATGTGTTCTCCCAGCGCCCTTTTATACTGTGGTCGCACCGGGTGATGACATCACAGGCTGTCGCCGGCAAATGTTATTGTCGTGTTTAGATGTATGCTTCAGACACCGGTCACGCTGAAGGCATTCCCCATAGCGACCTCTAGAGGATGCAGTTTGAAGTTCCCTCGGAAGGGTGGCTTTTATAATCCTCAGCCAGATCCCAAACTAAAATTGCAAATCTATGGTGACAAATATCTATACTGTGTATCTATATCTTGTGAAAAATGATTGGAGTATAGTTTGTATAAGAAGATACTATTTCAGTCTTCCTACTTTAAAATGTCATGTTTAATTCAATGTGTTACTTGCCATTTCTGTCTACATAGAATATTCCAGGTTTTTTAATAATTTTAGTTTTTTTTCAAATAAAAATACATTTCTTTATAACTTTTAATTAAAATGCAGTAAATAATTATACCTGATAAAATACCATTTAAAGTTCCATCCTACATTAATTTTTTTATCTTTAAATATCCTGTTTCATCTGAGAATGTTGCACTATACAAGTAAACTGGTTTGCAAACTGAAATTGTGTGTGTGTGTGTGTGTGTGTGTGCGTGTGTGTGCGCATTTTCCACATTAAGGAATTTTAGTCTGTCTGTTCTTTGTCTTTAGTGGAGGAAGTCAATTTGAAGCTTGTGATCACTGTCACATGTTTCCATGTGGCGGTCACGCTGTGCATCTCTTTTGACCATTATTCTTGATAACTTGCCCCAAAATTGGACTTGTTAATGTGTTCTTTTGTGTTAATGTTGAAAACTGTTCTGTGACAGGGGCTTAGGTTTAGGCTTGCTTCAGAGAGGCTGGGGTCCGATTTATGACATCCTGTTGTCAGGGGCCTCTGTGGAATTTTTGTGACTCCTCGTGCCTCAACTCGGTTCTGACCAAATCTTAGATTGTCTGATTCGGTCTGATATCCTACACTACATTTATTTTTTTATCTTTAAATATCATGTTTCATCTGAGAATGTTGCACTATACAAGTAAACTGGTTTGCAAACTGAAATTGTGTGTGTGTGTGTGTGTGTGTGTGCGTGTGTGTGCGCATTTTCCACATAAGCTTGAGTCTTTCTTCAAAGAAAAAAATTAATCCAAAAATTGTAATTCTTTATTTCTCAACCAGACTATGAGAGTTTGAGGATCGGGGGTCTGGCGTTTGCTGTGGTGCTGTTTGCTCTGGGAGTGCTCCTTATTCTCAGTAAGAAACATTATTTTTAATTCATCATCTTCATTCAGAAGCTAAATCGTGCCGAAATTAGTCTAAAACAAAAGAGATCAGAGCACAATAGCTAAACTGAGCTGCTGCACAATATATAACTATACAGCAGTGCTTTTATTCAACTGAGCATTAGATTAAGTTTTATTATGAAATAGAGATGCACGAATGTCACACTCAGTGGAAGAGATATAAATGAAGACATGCTTGCTATCAACATTTCATTCGGGTTACAGAAATAACATATGTAAGGGATTATTATCCCAGTCATTATCACAAAATAAAACCCGACAGGTCGTTTGTATGGTTTGACATTCATCCGTTTGATCTAAATCGTTTTGCTTGTGTGCACCCTGCAGGCCGCAGATGCCGCTGCAGTATCAACCAGAAGCCCAGGTTAGTCATATACAGCCTCTTTTATTTGCTGGCATGTGTTGCATGTGTTTATAACCATCAGTTATAATTTTCTTTGTACTATATGTTTTCTCAGGGCTCCGGGAGATGAAGAAGCTCAAGCAGAGAACCCCATCGTTTCCAAGGGTGAGATTCAGTACCATCTCTTGTAATACACGTTGGTCATCTTTAAGAACAATTTTAACTGTTCTTTTACTATTCTTCGTCATAAAGCCAAGGAGACCCCTAAAGCAGAGAACTGAAACAATCCAGGTACAGAGACTTTCCTTATGAAAGTGTGATTATGGAATCAGAAATGACCAAAAATGCAGAGAGCTTGCGATATTATGTAATATCGGCTTTATTTCTTCTCAGTGCTGTTGAACACATAGCTGTGGCGGAACGACTTCACTGATGCTGCGGATGCTGATGATGATGAAGCTGATTCCAGACCATGGCTATGAGAGGATAGAGAGGAGACAGAGATTTGTGGGGGGAGGCAACTATGACTTGGATTTTTAATGGGCCAGTGTCTTGTACGTAGACCTCTAGTCCTGTCACGTGAACAGTAACCGTATCCGTCTTTTCGTCCGTGCTCTTTTGCAACAGTCCGTCTCGAGTGAGTTGTTTTAGCAAAATTAGCCACTTTCTGCAGTTCATTCTTAACATTTTTGGCTCCCTCCCAGTCAAACTTGTGCGTGCGATTTAAAGGAACAGTTCACCCAAAAATTAATAATCTCATTTCATACTAAACCTGTATGCAGTTATTTTTTTTTATGTTGAACACAAAAAGAGATAATATTAAATATTCTTATAGCCCTTATTATATAATGACAAAACCTAAGAAAAATATTAAAAAAAAAAACACCATAGTTTTAATTTTTGGATGAACTGTCTCTTTAAAACAATTTTGTTTTAACGTCCAACAGTGAAAAACAATTACTATTATTGTTGATGAGACCACTTGTTATTGTTATTTGTGTCGCACCTGCTGTTTTTTTTCTCTTGTAGATTGTATAGATTATATGCACACATATTTAAAGTATTTAATATAAGTAAGTATTGATTCATATGTGATGCAGAATATATATTTGAATATACAGTGTATGCATGTGTGTATGAATAGATCCTGTAGAGCTTGTATGAATGTGTGTGTGTGTGTGTGTGTGTGTGTGCATGTACGCCCACATTCAGGGCTCCTCCTCCCGACAATCTTTCAATCATTTTACCCAGACCAAGCACAAAAACAACACAGTGCCACCACTGTACCACACTGTCCTCTGATCAGCTGCAACACTGCCAGGCTCAAAGCCCCCATTCGGACCCACAGTCGAAACGTCTGCGGCCTAAGAGCGAGACCGCAGAAGCAGTTCACTTCACCATAGTGCCACAAACCTGTGTCCTTTACCTTTACTATCACACGTCTTCTGTAGCCTACGTATTCACTTTGTTAAAGGAATAGTTCACCCAGAAATGTAAATATTTTATTATCGTCTACTCGCCCTCATGTCATTAAAACTTAACAAACAAGATGGTTGTCATTGTTATGTGGAGCACAAAAGGAGATATTTTGCTGAATGTCCAAGCAGCTGTTTTCCATACAGTAAGGTAAAGCATAAAGTATACAAGCGCATTTGCAGACTGAACTTTATTTGTTTGCGAATGCAGTTAGTAAACACATGTGCACAAGGGAAGTTTCATTCTTGTTTAGTGTCTGTGCTATGTCTATAAAAGTTACGAGCAAAAAAAAAACTGTTGTGTTTTGAAAGTAGTTTCTTATTTGACGGTGAAACAACAAGCCAGGACAGTGTTGCCAACTAGTGGACAAACTAAACAGTGCAAAATATGCATCTAGAAAAACATATAAATAATTTTTTTGGGGGGCATATTGAGTAGCATTTGTATAACACAGTTTTACTACAAATACCATGGTTACACTATGGTTTTTGTAGCAAAACCATGGTTAATTTGTGTTAACCATGTTTGTTTGTTTTTTGTAGTAAAACCGTGGTTCATTTTCGTAAGGGTGGGACTTTAGTGCAAACAAAAAAAACTTTTATATTAGTTTTATATTATAAAACTAATATAAAAGTATGTCATATGACTTGTATTTCATATGATGATATATACGCAAGGAACAGACTGAAATTTAAATAATTATTTGCTGAAAATCTCCAATGTAGCTCTCAAATCTCTTTCGGCGTTCTTCTACGTTAGTGTGCACATTTTGCGTGATCAACTCTGCGCCATATTTTAACGTAAGCCAATGTGAATGAGATAGATAGGAAGGTTTTCAGCAAGCGACTTAAATTTCGATCTGACACTTCAGAGCTATGGTGAACTTGGCTTTCAAATCACATGAGGTTGAGTAAACAATGACAGACTATTGATTCTTGGGCAAACTAACTCTTTAATATAATTTGTGTCGCACCTGCTGTTTTTTTTCTCTTGTAGATTGTATAGATTATATGCACACATATTTAAAGTATTTAATATAAGTAAGTATTGATTCATATGTGATGCAGAATATATATTTGAATATACAGTGTATGCATGTGTGTATGAATAGATCCTGTAGAGCTTGTATGAATGTGTGTGTGTGTGTGTGTGTGTGTGTGCATGTACGCCCACATTCAGGGCTCCTCCTCCCGACAATCTTTCAATCATTTTACCCAGACCAAGCACAAAAACAACACAGTGCCACCACTGTACCACACTGTCCTCTGATCAGCTGCAACACTGCCAGGCTCAAAGCCCCCATTCGGACCCACAGTCGAAACGTCTGCGGCCTAAGAGCGAGACCGCAGAAGCAGTTCACTTCACCATAGTGCCACAAACCTGTGTCCTTTACCTTTACTATCACACGTCTTCTGTAGCCTACGTATTCACTTTGTTAAAGGAATAGTTCACCCAGAAATGTAAATATTTTATTATCGTCTACTCGCCCTCATGTCATTAAAACTTAACAAACAAGATGGTTGTCATTGTTATGTGGAGCACAAAAGGAGATATTTTGCTGAATGTCCAAGCAGCTGTTTTCCATACAGTAAGGTAAAGCATAAAGTATACAAGCGCATTTGCAGACTGAACTTTATTTGTTTGCGAATGCAGTTAGTAAACACATGTGCACAAGGGAAGTTTCATTCTTGTTTAGTGTCTGTGCTATGTCTATAAAAGTTACGAGCAAAAAAAAAACTGTTGTGTTTTGAAAGTAGTTTCTTATTTGACGGTGAAACAACAAGCCAGGACAGTGTTGCCAACTAGTGGACAAACTAAACAGTGCAAAATATGCATCTAGAAAAACATATAAATAATTTTTTTGGGGGGCATATTGAGTAGCATTTGTATAACACAGTTTTACTACAAATACCATGGTTACACTATGGTTTTTGTAGCAAAACCATGGTTAATTTGTGTTAACCATGTTTGTTTGTTTTTTGTAGTAAAACCGTGGTTCATTTTCGTAAGGGTGGGACTTTAGTGCAAACAAAAAAAACTTTTATATTAGTTTTATATTATAAAACTAATATAAAAGTATGTCATATGACTTGTATTTCATATGATGATATATACGCAAGGAACAGACTGAAATTTAAATAATTATTTGCTGAAAATCTCCAATGTAGCTCTCAAATCTCTTTCGGCGTTCTTCTACGTTAGTGTGCACATTTTGCGTGATCAACTCTGCGCCATATTTTAACGTAAGCCAATGTGAATGAGATAGATAGGAAGGTTTTCAGCAAGCGACTTAAATTTCGATCTGACACTTCAGAGCTATGGTGAACTTGGCTTTCAAATCACATGTGTGTGTGTGTGTGTGTGTGTGTGTGTGTGTGTGTGATATAAATGTGGTTTTTACAAATACTTTTCACAATAAAAATTTTCTTTTTTAATAAAATGTTTTAAAATTTTAAAATAAAATGTATGTAAGAGACAATAAAAATAGCATAAATAAATTGTGAAAGTGTGCTAATGTACTGTATTTGTAATGCATTTTTTATAAAAAATAAGTCAAGAAACACCCAACAACTAACTATATAACTTTATCGTTAATGGACATCAGTTACATTTAATTTTACCACTAAATGCTATAATAGAGACATTTTTGACTCATGTGGTTTTCATTTTTATTAAAGTTGATCAATATGTTCCTCACCTCATTCCCCCCTAATATCTTTGGCAGGTTTTATTTGATTTATTTATTTTATTTTATTTTTTGCAAGTTGCCTTTGACTTGCTCACTGGGCAATTAAGGCATTACTTCCTTTAAAACGTCTTTGAAGCAATATATTCTGAAAGCGCTATTCAAATAAAATGAAGTGAAAACCTATACCACTTCATTTGCAGCCTGTGTTTGCATGTTATTTTAGGTGTTGCAGTTCAGGGGCCCGTTCTTCGTACGTCGCTTATTACATCCGAGATGAAACATCACATCCAAGACGATCTGGCTAATTCGGCTCTTCGAACGCAGCTGTTGTTGATGATTAGTATGGCTGGATTGAGTTATCTGAGATAACTGCGCGTTCATGGGTTGGTTTAAAAGGGGCTATGTATCGATACTCGTAACCACGATCAGCAATGCAGCGATTGGCTGGCGGCAAGACAGCAAAGTAATGACATCATATAATTAAAAAAGACACCTGACGAAAAACTTTTATAAGGAAACAACCAAGCGAACAAAACTACATACATGTTATAATAGATAAATGAAATGTGCAATGTTTTTATTTTTATTTTCATTTTTTACATGATTCCCAATTATTTATATTCACGATTTCTAATATTTGTACAGGCTTTACATTTTTATTTCAATGTAGTAATTAGCAATTCATTTAATTTTATACTTGAACAGATTTGTCACGTGACAGCATTAATTAAAGTTTCTTAAGGGTCAAGACATCCTGTTTACATGAAATAAGCCTGCTCCCGAGCAGGTTTAAGCTTACGGACCTGTTGCTATGACAGCAACTCCAGAATTTAAGAACCAAATGATCCAAGATCACGCCAAATCATCAACAATCAAATCCAGCTAACTGAGTTAGCGACGCACGAAAAACGGGCCCCAGGCTGTTGTGTTGGACTGTGAAACTCAAAATGACAGTTATGCCATGTTTTCCCTGCAGACCTTGATTTCCTCTTCTAACTCTGTAAGTTTTAGCCTATCTGTGTGTGTGTGTGTGTGTGTGTGTCTGTGTGTGTGTGTGTGTGTCATATCAAATCACTGATGTGTGGATGTCTGGGCCTGTAGGTAACCGCATCAGACGGTGTGGCAAGCGTAAGGTAAGCACCCTTAACTTACTGATGTGTTTCTGGTGACATCTAGTGGTCAGTGTTTAGTACAAATATTGTAATTTTAAACAAAGGAGTTGACATTTTTTACTGCTAGATATATTCACTGGAGTAGGTTTACTTTGAAATTGACTGTAATATATGTATATGTATATGAAAACTTGCATAGAACAAATATATTATGAGAAATGTCCTTTTCACAATGAACAGAAAACTGTACTACTTTTCAAAATTGTACTATGACTGTAGTAGTAAAAATAACAAATATTTGTATATTAAGTGCATGACTTTGATCTGAGCTGACAGTCTTTAAATGTCTCTGTATTTTGTGTGTGTCAGGCGAAGCATGTGGATGAAGAAATTTAAGATGGCTCATTTCTCTACTGGATGGTTTTGAGATGTGAACTGCCTGTAAATTTGGAAAAAGTCATATTATTATGTTGAACTTAACTTATGTTTAACTTAATTGTTAAACATTTCATTAAAACATTGATTTGGAAAACCTGTTCAGGTATGGTGTTGAAGACCAATAAAGGATATTCAAAGGTTATATTTCATCAGATATTTTGTTTTATTTCTTATATAAGGAATAAGTGACGACGGGCTTATTAGAAAAATAATGCACACCTGAGGTGGTGATGCAGCCACGATGCGGCTGTTACACCTCGGGTATGGATTATTTTTCTAATAATTCACTGGCTCGTAGTCAATTATTCCGCTTATACTACAGTTACCACACCACAAGACATCGATCAGATGATATATTTCAAGGCATTCATCCGGTTTTTGTACTTTAAACGCTATTGTGAGTAGGATTAATTTCTTCCTTATCTCATCCAACGCCTCCGTATCCCAAAACGTCATTTTAGACCTACACTCTTAAAAATAAAGTTGCTTCAAAAGGTTCTTCAAGCAATGCCATAGAAGAACCATTTTTTGGTTCCACAAAGAACCATTCAGTCAAAGGTTCTTTAAAGAACCATCTCTTTCTTACCTTTTTGTAATCTGAAGAACCTTATTTCGCCACAAAGAATCTTTTGTGAAACAGATTTTTCTTTATGGAACCATTTAGACAAAAAGCTTCTTCTATGGCATCGTGAAGCACCTTTATTTTTAAGAGTGTAGTAACGGAGGACTGAGTCGTTGATAGCAGACTAATGCAGCTAATAACTAAGTTATGAGAGAGAGATAATTGAATTTGAAACAGAACTTTATTTCACAATCATCTTTCCAAACAATTTACCAAATCTAACATCTACACAACTATAAAACTACACACCCATATACAGCATTTTACAAGGCACAATTAAATCATTTTCAGAAATCATACAAATAGCTCCATTACAGCACCAAATCTTCTCAAAGGTAAACAAATCAATCACATCTTTATCAAATTTATAATCAATTAATACTCTACATTTTACCAGTGTTAAAAATATCCCGGTAATGTTTTGACAAGGTTTTTGATCAATTTTATTCCTATTACTTACATATATTGCCATTTTTGCCTGACCAATTATACAATTCAGCAACTGACAGACATATTTCTTTCTTTGACTGTATTTAAACCCCAAAATAAAAATTCTTTCCGAAAAAGATTCATTAAAACCACAAAAAACGTATTTTACAAAATCAAAGAAAGGTACTAATCTTGAACATTGAACAAATACATGAAAAATAGTTTCCCCTTCGGAAACTCGAGCTGCGTCGGAAAACGCTAGGGGAACACCTTCAGCGATACCAAGCTCTGAATCATATGTGTAATCAGTCGAACGATGGGCGAGACATCCGCGGCGGGTGACGTCATGACCAGGAAGCTTTAATAGCACGTGAGGTGCCACCGGCGCTAGCTTTCTGTCATACAGCGAAGCTCTCTGTGTGTGTCGGTCACGATTTATGTTCTGTGAGTCTTATTTATTGTTGTCTGTCCAAAGTGCACAAGCATCCAATATAAGCTCCAGCAGAGAAAGAAAAGAAATGTCTAAGCAAAAGACAAAAAAGGGCGAAAGTAGCTCGCGCTACAGACTGTGTGTTCCTCCCTGCCCACGCTACATCACGAGCAGGGATACTGGTCTGCTTGGGAGCGGAGCACGCGGCGTCGGCTCTCGAGAGGGCCGACTGTCCGCATTGTGAGCAGTTGCCACTGCATTTGCTTCGCTCCCGGAAGGACACTATGTCAGTGTTACAGGCGTACCAGGCCGACCTGCTAAAAGAGCTAGATGAAGGCGAGCAAGTCAAAGCAGATGACATTTTAGAACTGAGGAGAACCGCTGATTTAGCCCTTCGCGCCACCAAGGAGACCGCCCGTACTATTGGGCGGTCCATGGCAGCTCTGGTGGCGGCGGAGAGGCATTTGTGGTTGACCCTGTCCGATATGAAAGAGAAGGACAGGGTCTGCCTTATGGATGCCCCGCTTGCGCCTTGTGGTCTGTTCGGCGACGCCGTTGATTTGGTCGTCGACAGATAACAGGAGGCCCGTAAACAGGTGGCGGCCTTCCAGCGGTTTCTCCCTCGCCGTTCTATAGCTCTGAGGGCTGCTAGGCGGGAGCAGCCCCAGCCGGGTACCAGCTCCTCATATAGGGAGGTCCAAAAACAGAGCGTTGGCTCTCGCGCTCCCCCGCAGCGGGACCGAGGCTGGCGGCGCTCTAAGTCGGGGGCTTCTAAGGCGAAGCCCGATCTGAGGGTCATGCTTCAGTCGAGGAAGCCCTCGAGGAAGCCCTCGACGAAGCGGTCCTGACAGACATGACTGCTGAGGGCGGCCCCTACTGGGGAAGAGCGGGGTGCATCGCATTACACGGTGTCCGTCTCTCCTCGGCGCCCTCAGGAAACCGTTCTGCCAACCCGGCCAGTGTGCCAGGGCGCAGCGGTCTCCAGTGAAGGTTTTTCTCTGTATTTTCCGCCCGAAAACGTAGCGGAGCCAAGAGCCTCGCCACCCCTTCGGGGGTCTCTCAAGCAGCTAGTTCGGCGAACTCCTGCCGGTCCTTGCGTCCAATTTTAGATCTGCGGCTATTGAACCGCTCAGTCATGCGTCTGAAGTTCAAAATGCTCATTGTCAGACAGGTCGTGTCTCAGATCCGGTCCGAGGACTGGTTCGTCACGATAGATCTAAAAGATGCGTATTTTCATGTCTCCATCCTTCCCAGTCACAGGAAGTTCCTGAGGTTTGCTTTCGGGGGCAAAGCTTACCAATTTCGGGTCCTTCCCTTCGGCCTAGCACTCTCACCCCGTACTTTCACGAAGTGTGTGGACGCTGCACTGGCCCCTCTGCGGCTCCAGGGCATCCGCATACTCAATTACATCGACGACTGGTTGATTTTAGCTCAATCAGAGCAGACGGCGGTTCGGCATAGAGATGTCGTTCTTGCCCATATGGGAAAGTTGGGGTTAAGACTAAATGCCAAGAAAAGTGTGCTGTCTCCATTACAGAGGACCACTTATCTGGGCGTGGTGTGGGATTCGACCACGATGCAGGCACGTTTATCTCCTGCTCGGATCGAGTCGATCCTCACGGCAGTCGTGGGAGTCATGGGAGATTCCCGTCAGGAGGGATCTCCTCTCACAGGCGGAGGGTATGATCTTTCACCCCCGCCCAGAGTTGTGGAAGCTGTGGGTGTGGCCCCTGAGGGGGCACAACTCATAGCATCTGGTCTCTCAACCGAGGTTGTTGAGACCATCCTCCAATCTAGAGCTCCCTCAACGAGGAAACTGTATGCCCTGAAGTGGAGGCTCTTCACTTCATGGTGCGGAGACCGCCTGCTTGACCCAGTTAACTGCCCGATTGGTACAGTGCTGGAGTTCCTGCAGGCCCGTTTCTCCGTGGGGTTAACCCACTCCACCCTGAAGGTCTACGTGGCGGCCATAGCGGCCTACCACTCCCCTCTTGGTGGTCACTCGGTGGGCAAGGACCCTCTGGTTACACGTTTCCTTCGCGGTGTGATGAGGCTGAGGCCTCAGGTACGATCTTGTGTCCCTCCTTGTGACCTCGCTGTGGTGTTAGAAGCTCTCTGTAGACCTCCCTTTGAGCCTATCGAGGAGATATCGGATCGTCTTCTTACATTAAAGACTGTGTTTCTCTTAGCTGTATCTTCTCTAAAGAGAGTTGGGGATCTGCAGGCCCTTTCTGTGGTGCCTTCCTAACTTGAGTTTGCGCCCGGTCTGGCCAAAGCTTTTTTATACCCTCGCGCGGGGTATGTCCCTAAGGTCCCCTCCTCTACACCACGGCCTGTCGTACTCCAGGCTTTTTATCCTCCTCCCTTTAGGGAGCCCGACCAGCAGAGGCTTAATTGTATGTGTCCAGTACGAACACTGCATGCTTACGTCCACAGAGCTGCCCAGTGGAGAAAGGCGGACCAACTGCTTGTGTGCTATGGTCCCCCTATATATATAATGGAGGTGAATGGGAATCACGGCTTTGAGAGTTAAAAAAAACATACACAAACAAAACCAAATTAAACCCTGCGGCTCGTGACGATACATTGATGTGTAAAGACACAAAATGATCGGTCTGTGCAAGAAACTGAACAGTATTTATATAGTTTTTTACCTCTGATTCACGCAATGTTTGAACTGTTTGAACTGTCCTGAGCGCGTCCTCAACAGAAGGCACGTGAGGCATCTTCTTCTTCTTCTTGCTTTACGGTGGATCGCAGACTTACAGTGCATTACCGCCACCTATCTCTCAAATAGACCATTGACACTCTATCTTCAATCTCAATTAGGAGTGTAAATGGTCCACTTGAGAGATAGGTGGCGGTAATGCACTTATAAAAAAAAATAAAAACTAGAACATAACTTTCAAAAACAGCTCTAACTTTAAGTAGTCTTCCTTTAACAACTTAATCAACCACATATGAAAGTGGATTAAAACTCTTAGAAAATAATACTGCACCTCCTGCACTTATTAAAGTGTTATGACTTAAAACAGCTAACCCCTCAAATTCTTTTTCCCAGTCTGCAGCATTTCCTCCATCACTGTGTTTCTTGTAACATGAACATATCAATATTATTCTGTTCCATTAAAGGGGTGGTTGAATGCGATTTCCCTTTTTTAATGTTAGTTAGTGTGTAATGTTGCTGTTTGAGCATAAACAATATCTGCAAAGTTCTGAAGCTGAAAGTTCAATGCAAACGGAGATATCGTCTTTTAAAATTCTGGGAGTTTAATGCCTACAAAAACGGCTCGTAGGGACTACAAATTACTTTCCGGGTTTGTGACATAACAAACCCAGATAAACCCCGTCCTCTGGAAAAGGCAGCAAAGGGGGCGAGGCCATGCTGCGCTGCTTTAGAGAAGAGGAAGAGAAAACTAGAGGTGCATGTAAAAATCCTGTCCTAAAAATAATATCCTCTGCTTCTCAATCGGGCTCAAACTGATAAGCGATATTAACGATGCCGTTGTTTACAATACAACAGGAGCACATGCCACTGAGGTGAGGGGCGGGACGTTTAGACATGCACTAGAGGTGGTTTAGCCAATCACAACACACTGGGCTAGCTAACCAATCAGAGCCCATCGCCTATTTCTGAGGGCGGGGCTTCATAAAAGCAGGAAATTACCAGTGTGTTTCTCAGAGAAGGGACAGAGCTGTGTGGAATAAAGGTAAATTATGTGAAAAATAATGCGCAACGCTGAACTCATACGTCATCCGCCCGGAGCTGCTTCCGTGTAGGACTGTTGGCACAAGCTACATTAAAGTGATTATTACGTTTTGAATATGTTTTTTTTTTTTTACAAAAACACATCGATTTGCTACAGGAGGCCTTTGTTCACCTCCCGGAGCCATGTGAGACACTTTTATTTTTTTGGATGGGAGCTTTTTATTTAACTTATTTTGGACTGATGCATGCAACACCCACTGAGTGCCATTAAACAGCTTGAAAGATCAAAGACAATTTTTAATATAACTCCAACTGGATTGGTCTGAAAGAAGAAAGTCTACATATATACACCTAGGATGACTTAAGGGTGAGTAATTTGTGGGCTAACTTTCATTTTGGGTGAACGAACCCTTTAAACATCATTTTTTATTTTCTCCAAATTCATCACAATTTTCTTTAACCTATAAACTTCTTTATTTGTGAAGCATCCCTCAGCCATTAAACTTTTAGTTTTCTCAACAAACTGTTAAGTTAGGGAAATACTCTTGTACAGACACACCTCTCTTGTTCTTTGTTGACTTAAGAAACCTGTTTATCTCTAGGTAACTGAACAGAAAACTAATTTAGAGATAACGCACTAGAATCTGAGAACTTATTTTCACTTTCTGTTTCATGATCATCACTAAAGTTCAGATCAAGTTTCTTTAGAGCTTTTTTATTTTGAGACTTGTCACTCATTTTTCTTTTTTGTGGCATTTTGAAACTCTCTGCTTCTGTCTCCATTTCCAAATCCACACAATCAATTTCACTCCTTTTCTGTACAACCTGTGTACCATCCTTTCCAGTAGTACCACATTATCTTTCTTTTTTCAGGAAATTTTGAATGTTTTTCATCAGATACGCCTACTGCAGTTTCAGCCATATAATTTTTCCTCCGTTTTCTGAGTCCATTCCTCTCACAACAACATCTTCTATTCTAGGTGCCTCGTCGCAAGTAACAACTTCTGTCTCTCTACTGGATTCACCCTGAACACCTGCACTCCGTAAATCCACACTAGCTTTACTTGTGCTTGGATAGGAACCATCATCCCGTGGGCAGTTGCGAATCGAATGTCCTGTTTTTCCACAACCAAAGCACTTTGTTTTAGCAGTCGTCACAAAAATCATGTAATCAAAATCGTCAACTCTAAAACTAAGTGAAAGTCCCAATTCCTCATCATCCTGAACTAGCATGTATGCAAATCTCCTGAAAGACACAATATGTTTCAAAAGAGGAGAAGTCGTGCTAATCAGGATCTTTTTTACTGGGGAAACCAATTTTCCATATTGTGCTAGAGCTTTTGTTATTATCTCGTCACTAAGAAAGGCAGGGATATTAGATGAGGTGACTCTTTTCGAAGGCTTCGAGATGGGAAGAACAGAAACAAACTCGCCATCAATCACAATTCCCTTCTCAACTACTTAACTTTTCAACGCTACTCAGAAAAATCACTGTAGCGCTATTCATCCTAGATGCTGATAAAATACATCCGTGTCCTACAACCTCACCAATCGGCAGGCAAATCTCCTCTATACTCGCCGCTAGCGCCACCTTAACCGCATGGCGCCGCGTGAGTGTAGACAAAACCTGAGTAGCCGGGGCCGTCATGCTTACTCCGGTAAGAAACCGGTAGCACACGGCCAAAAAAAAGTAATGCTAACAACAAAAAATCACAAAAATTTAAGACGAAAAAGACAGAAATCACTCACTCATCACGTACACGCTCACAGCACTTAGTCCACTCGCGCTCAACACCCTCACCGGAAACGAGAGAGAGAGTTTTGTAATAGTTATGACAAAAGTCATGACTTTTTGTATCAATTTCAACTTTGTATCTCATAAATATGCTTAGTATCTCAATTTTGACCTTTTCTGTGCGTCTCTCAAAAGTGTTCGGCAGCAGCGTCTCATAGTGAAACTTCAGTTAATTTTGTTCACGAAAAGTGCCGTTGTTACCTCGCTTGTGAGAAATGTCATGTAGCTTTTAAGTTGCTAAACTATTTTACAGATAAAATCATCAGAGTAGCGCTAACAACGTCAGTGCGTCTACAGTCATGGCCAAAAGTTTTGGAAGTGACATCAGTTTTGTGTTTTGCAAAGTTTGCTGCTTAAGCTGTTGTGGTGTTCATTCACATTGTTTCTAGATTATTGTGTAGAGTGATCAGATGCATTTTAAATAATTGCTACACACACACAAAAAACACTGTTTTTTTTTTTAATCCTGACACAAAATGACCAGCTAACATTAATTGACTAATCATATCAGCAGCACATGTGAAAGTGTGAATGAGTACTAGTCAGGTAAAATCACTATCATACTAATTAGATTGTAAGAGCAGACTGATTGCTATAAAAGGAGAGAAGAAGCACTTCCAATCATTGTGTTCTTGTTAGCAATGGTTACCTCCAAATAAACATGTGCAGCCATCATCGCTTTGCATCAAAATGGACTCACATGCAAGGAAATTGATACAAAGAATATTGCACCTGAAAGAACGATTTACTGGATCATCAAGAACTTCAAGGAGAGAGGTTCGACTGCAGTGAAGAAGTCTTCAGGACATCCCAGAGTATCACGCAAGCGCCAGGACCGTCTCCTCCTGAGGAGTCAGCTACGGAATCCTGTCACCACCAGTGCAGAGCTTGCTCAGGAATGGCAGCAGGTTCGTGTGAGAGCATCTGCACACACAGTGAGGCCAAGACTTTTGGACAACAGCCTGGTGTCAAGAAGGGCAGCAAAGAAGCCACTTCTCTCCAAGAAAAACATCAAGGACAGACTGAAATGCTGCAGGAAGTGCAAGGATTGGACAGCAGAAGACTGGTGCAAAGTTATTTTCTCTGATGAAGCTCCCTTCCGACTGTTTGGGACATCTGAAAAATTGATTGTTCGGAGAAGAAAAGGTGAACGCTACCATGAGTCCTGTGACGTGCCAACAGTAAAGCATCCTGAGACCATCCATGTGTGGGGTTGCTTTTCAACCAAGACAGTGGGCTCTCTCATAATTCTGCCCCAAAACACTGCCATGAATAAAGAATGGTATCAAAACGTCTTGCAAGAGCGACTTCTTCCAACGATCCATGAGTAATCTGGTGAAGATCCGTGCATTTTCCAGCATGATGGAGCACCATGTCACAAAGCAAGAGTGATAAAGATGTGGCTCGGAGATAATTACATTGCAATTTTGCATCAGTGGCCAGGCAAATCCCCGGATCTCAATCCGACGAGTGGACAGGCAGGAGCCCACAAATTCTGATCAACTCCGAGAACTAATAAGGCAAGAATAGATCACCATCTTTCAGGATTTGGCCCAGAAGCTAATATCCAGCAGCGAATTGCAGAGGTTATGAAGAACAAGGGTCAACACTGTAAATATTGAATCATTATATTTTTGGGCAATAAAAGCCTTTAAAACTTATGATATGCTTATCATTGTTTTTCAGTATACCATAGAAACATGTGGGAAAATAATCTACAAATACTGAAGCAGCAAACTTTGCAAAACACAAAATTTATGTCACTGCCAAAACTTTTGGCCATGACGGTATTATGTTTCCGTGTGTGCTTCCGTAAGGGAGAGAGAGCGGGCGATATAGAGTACGTGCTTTACGTACATTATAAAATGTAATTTTGTGGCAAAACATGGAAATATTCTGTCGTTTTTATCCTATTGCTTAAGTTCATATATTTATGTGTTTGAGCAGTGTCATTGTGGGTTTTGGTTATTTTGCTGTTGTAAGACCTTTGAAATAACCACTGATCTATAATAGAGAACTTTTATTTATATTTAGATCAGTGGAAATAACTGAAATCATCTCAATCAAAATAATTGCACACCTTAGAACGTTCCTCAGCCAATCAGATTCAAGCATTCAACAGCCCCATAGTGTATATATATACACAACATCTCTTCATAAACTTTACTAATTTATTAATACATTCTTTACCATACAACCTTCTGAAAATATCAAATATTAAACACTAGAGGGCAGCAAATCTCAGCTTTTGGGATACAACATTCCAAGCAAAATCAGTTGTTGCACATATTGTACATTATACATTTGAACTTTTCTTACAAGTGTTTTATGTGCAATAATAATACTTGATGTAATGAGTACTTGGTTTTAATTTTAGAATTAGAATTGAAATGCTTCTCAGGTCTGAATGTAACAAAGAAAATGTTACATATAATGTTACATATATAGTTAATTTGTTTTGTCCCTCATAAATAAATGCATACATACAAACAATTATATAAAATAATGGCAGTAAAATAAATTAATTTACAGTCATTTTTGTTGGTATATTCTAACTAACATGGCTGTTTCTTTAACTGTTACATTTGCTATATCCAAGCATTTCAATACTGCATCTTCTTCTTTAAAACCTTCTGTAACTGGTACATTTCCACTTAAATTATAATGTTTTGCTTCAGTGGAGTTCCAGGAAACATCCTGAGGTTCGTTTAACCTGAGCAAACACAGATTTATGCAGATCTGTGAGTATTCACTAATCCTGAACGATCATTTCTCCAGATTAAAACCTGCTTCCTGTGCAAAGATCACAGATAAACTCACCAGCTGAACTGACCGGCTAAATTCTGGACAAGCAGTCTATGTCTCGCACAGGGGAGAGAGGGGTATGATGGTCAGTTACGTAGGCTTTTGTCAGATAATACAAACATAACAATAAGGGTCTAGCATAAAGTATATTTCCAGATGTCTCATATCAACTCAAATTATTAGAAAGCAATATAGCATATTTTGACAAAAATAAATTATACAAATTAATACTAAAATTAACTTTTTAAAGTAACATTATTATGATGATTGATCTGTTATTCTTATTTTGTTATTCCACCACTAAGAAAATTGAATCTAATTTATTTTAAATATTCAGAATGTTTTAATATTTGTAATTTTTAACTTAATATTTTGATTAAGAGAAAGTTGTTATAAAAATAAAAAAACATTCAGCAGATGCGAATGGCTGCGAGGCTGTGAAACATTTCATCCATCAGTTCAGTGTGTTTGGAATTTTTTTTTTCTTCAGCACGGAAGTTCATGGAAAACCCCTTACATCAATTTCCTCGAAAGTAAAGACTTGTTTCTCTAACGTAATGTGCTCTCGGATTCTTCAAAGAAATCTGCCAACTTCTTAACTGTCCTCAAGCCAGTGTAATGGAATTCACTGTAATCGCTTGCAAAGTTCCCTAATAAATTCACAAGCTGACATGTTCAAATTGTCTGGATTGTATTTCTCTTCCACAGAACTCTAATTTTCAGAAGTCTGTTTTTTCTTAAAGATTTGTTGGTTGTTCTTTTGTTCAGTGTCTAAACTATTATTTCTGAATAATAATCAACAATGTAACACAAGATTTAAAATCATATTGAACAACCACTGGTGAAGTTCCCTCAAGGTAGGTCAGCTTGCAGTGGCACATATACATCACATATATCATGCTGTACATCACAGTCTTGGTCATTGCCTCTACATATGTAAAGTACTGCATGGTTAGACAAACAGAAAGAAAAGAAGAGCTGGAGATGAGCCGGGGCTCAGGAAGTTTGAAGTATTGTTCTGCAAGCTGACAAAGAGCATTAATCACCGCTCCAGGCCTGAGCTTAATTATGCTTGAATAAATAAGTCATTAAAGGCAGAGACAGGGCCTGTCAGCCGCGCTCATGAGCTGAAGCATTCTGCTAGCATCACATTCATCTTTTTCTTTCACGTTCCCCTCTTTCATTCTCTCTTGCTTGTTACTACTTATATTTAATTAAGTCACAAGGAAATGCATTGTCTGTCCACAGAAAGGCCTAGGTTTCATTCAGAAAATTGTGGTTGGTTCTCTGTTATTTTTAGTAATTTTAGTATTAAAAGTATTACAATTTTTTATTTTTTATAACGTAATTTTAAAATTATATAAAATTATACAATTATATTATTAAGTATTATATATATGCACACACACAGTGTTGGGTAAGTTACTCTAAAGTAATTAATTACTAGTTGCTAATGTTACTAATTACATCTTCAACAGTGTAATTAGATTACTGTACAAATGACTACTTATATTTAATTAAGTCACAAGGAAATGCATTGTCTGTCCACAGAAAGGCCTAGGTTTCATTCAGAAAATTGTGGTTGGTTCTCTGTTATTTTTAGTAATTTTAGTATTAAAAGTATTACAATTTTTTATTTTTTATAACGTAATTTTAAAATTATATAAAATTATACAATTATATTATTACGTATTATATATATACACACACACAGTGTTGGGTAAGTTACTCTAAAATAATTAATTACTAGTTGCTAATGTTACTAATTACATATTCAACAGTGTAATTAGATTACTGTACAAATGACTCTCTCCAAAAAGTATTGAATTACTTATTACTAATTATTTTCTAAGTCCTATATCAACCTCGACAAGTTAATCATACAAGGATATACACGTAACGGTTATTTTAATCATTTCAAATATATAATAGATAACTACATGCATTATTCTGGTCACACTGTAGATTAGGGTCCAGTTCTCACTATTAACTAATTATTAACTATGACTTTTTGCCTCAAAATAAGGGCTTGCAGAATAAGACATTAATATGTGCTTTTTAAGTAATAAGAAACAGCCAATATCTCAGTAATATTCATGCTAATAACCAACAAGTTAATCGTGAGAATTGGACACGAAAGTGTTATTCAACAGTGTAATTAGATTACTGTACAAATGACTCTCTCCAAAAAGTATTGAATTACTTATTACTAATTATTTTCTAAGTCCTATATCAACCTCGACAAGTTAATCATACAAGGATATACACGTAACGGTTATTTTAATCATTTCAAATATATAATAGATAACTACATGCATTATTCTGGTCACACTGTAGATTAGGGTCCAGTTCTCACTATTAACTAATTATTAACTATGACTTTTTGCCTCAAAATAAGGGCTTGCAGAATAAGACATTAATATGTGCTTTTTAAGTAATAATAAACAGCCAATATCTCAGTAATATTCATGCTAATAACCAACAAGTTAATTGTGAGAATTGGACACGAAAGTGTTACCAATATTCTTATTAACTCACCAAAGTATTTAAAGTATGAAGGGTACATAAAAAGCATGCATTTTAAGGTTAGACGTTAAATTCTGATGTTAAATCCGCTATTGTATTGTATATAAATGTCCTACAGTCTATACACAGTATTATGTTCAATTGCATAATAAGTAACTGTTATTAAATTACAGAAAAAAATAAGAGTAATCCCTTACTTTACTTTTTCAAGGGAAAAGCAATTAAATTACAGTAACTAATTGCTTAGTAATTAGTTACACCCAACACTGTATGTGTGTGTGTGTGTATATATATATACACCAAATTTTGTTTACATAATATATGAGTGTGTACTGTGTATATTTATTATGTATATATAAATACAAA
>NW_015507567.1:7562-12493 GCF_001515645.1 Sinocyclocheilus grahami | reverse complement strand
CTTTATCGACACAAATTGATAGGTGAAACAACAAACAGCAACCCACAAATAGTCTAGAAACAAAGCATCAGGCTGTCTTTGAGTTCACATGAACAACGGTTAAAGTTACTCATCGTCAGGCTACAGAAGAATAACATAATTCCTCCGTTCAATTAGGCCTAAGACAGTGAGAATCACGCAGACCTATAACGACCCAGCCACAACACATAATTGCGAATAACATGCCTTACCTTTACACAGAATCGACCACAGAGTCCAACGTTTATATTTTTTCTACGAATCTTTGAGTTAACATGTACTAAACATGAGTGGAATTTGCATCGCAGCGCCCCCACACCTTGATGCTCATGACAAGAATAGCATGTATAGTTATCTTTATTGAAGTGAATTAGGTTTAAATCGCCGTCATGCATGAATGAATGATACATTTTGCAATTTTACACATAGGCTAATAATCCACGATGATCACATGACACAAAACTGAAATTGCACGTCAAAATAACACAGTCAATATTTTTTCAGACCCCCCAAAATTTCACAAATCACGTTTTCAGGGGAGCCCATGTCTTATTAAGGGGAGCCAAGCTCCCCCCTAGTTCGCACCCGTATATATATATATATATATATATATAAGCAATAATATATGAGAGGTGCTGTATCATGAATAAATCACGGCTGAAGGGCGTTGTTTGGCACGACGTGAAGCAGAGCATATTAAAACCAAAAATGTAGGCTAAATAAGGACTGTCGCTAATGGATATTTTGGTTATGGAGTAATCGGTCAATTATTCTGATGATTAATGGAGTAAGACCTAAGCTAACAATAGCCTTTAAAATTAGGCTTGAAATACATATAATATCAATGAGGTAAATAGTTCAACTAAAGTATCAAAAGCAAGTATGGTTTTAACAAAACTCTTAAAATTAATAATGTACTATAAACAACAGAGCTAACGTACTGTACATTATTCAATATTATCAAATGACTACAGAGGGCGCCAACGGCCTGACCATTGTTTTTACACTTTAGCTCGATCATATGCTTGTTTAATATTGACTAAACAACATTTAATTGAAATGTACACTTAATCTTTAATGTTTGGCCATTTCTTTATGACAGAAATGCAACAGCCACGTAATTTCTTGAATAGCTATGTGGACATCAAAACGTGTCAACTCAGAGCGAAGGTTTGAGCATTTATTTTGAAATCATGATGAACAGTTAGCATGTTGAGAAAGATACTGCTACTCTCCTGTGTTTGTGTTGGTTTATTTATTTACCTTACAAATCTGATGAAATGGTGCGCGTTGTGTTCCCAGATGAACATTATAATAAACTCAAACTCACAAAAATATGCAGAGATGGTGGAGATTGAGAGGATCCACACACGTAAATGATAACAGTTGGTGTCCCAGCTAGCAGGGAATGTTCTCATAACTTTGGCTAACATTCCGTACAGGTTTGGTTGATGTTTTAGAGAAAACATTTGAATGTAATGTTCAAAAAATGTTTTAAGAATGTTTTTCATTTCAGATAATGTTCCTAAAACGTTGTGTACACAAAGCTAGAACATTTGACCTGCAACATTTTGAGGATGTTTTGAGGATGTTGTTGATGTAACAGATTATATAATGTTCTCAATAAAACACTGGCATAATGTTTCAAGATAACAAAGGAAGAACATTCTCTCAGCCACATTAGGATAATGTTATAAGGATGTTATTGAGGCCTGAGATTGTGTAATGTTTTTATAAAACGTTCTTGTAATGTGGCATAATAGCAAAGCTAGAACATTTGACCTGCAACATTTTGAGGATGCTGTTGAGGTAACAGATTATATAATGTGGTCAATAAAACATTGGCACAATGTTTCAAGATAACGAAGGAAGAACATTCTCTCAGCCACATTAGGAGAACGTTATAGGAACATCACTGAGGCCTGAGATGGTGTAATATTTTTTTATAAAACGTTCTTGTAATGTGACATAATAACAAAGCTAGAACATTTTATCTGCAACATTGAGGATGCTGTTGAGGTATCAGTTTATACGATATTGTCAAAACATTGGCACAATGTTTCAAGATAACAAAAGGAAGAACATTCTCTCAGCCACATTAGGAGAACGTTATAGGAACATCACTGAGGCCTGAGATGGTGTAATGTTTTTTTATAAAACGTTCTTGTAATTTGACATAATAACAAAGCTAGAACATTTTATCTGCAACATTGAGGATGCTGTTTAGGTATCAGTTTATACGATATTGTCAAAACATTGGCACAATGTTTCAAGATAACAAAGAAAGAACATTCTCACAGCCACATTAGGAAAAAGTTATAAGAACATCATTGAGGCCTGAGGTGGTATATTGTTCTTTATAAAACCTTTTGGAATGTTCTTGTTTACACAAAGCTACACTCTAAAAAAAGATGGTTCTTTACACGTAGAATCAGCTCTTTTTAGAACCATATCTGTTACGGAACTGCTCAGAGACTGAGTGAGGATCCAAATGCAGTGTTTAGAAAGTCCAGAATCAAAATCAGACAGCAGGCAAGGGTCAACACACAGGCAATCAGTCCAACTAAACAAGGCAGAGAACACAGGCAAAGAGTCCAAAAACCAAGATACATCGAAACAGGCGAGCCGTTCAGAGAAGACGTGTAACACTTACAAGACTTCGCAAAGAATGACAAACTAAACCAGACTTATATAGGGTGAGCAGACAGGGTAAATGAGACACAGGTGCAAACAGTGAGTGTTGATGAGGCCGGGCAAAGGATTATGGGAAATTAAGTTTTTGATAGAGTGTTAGAAGTCTGGGATGGAGTGCCCTCTAGCGAAGCTCACGGGCACTCCAGCTAGAGATCATGACAGTATCCTCCTGAAGAACCTTTTATATGCTGAGACGGTTCTTTGCTTTAGAGTTTAGGGTTCTTTTTTCCCACCTTTTTGTTTTCCAAATCTTTAACCGTCCAAGCCACATCATTACTGGTTTTCTAGAGCTCAAGACAGACTTTGAACACACTCTTAAGAGGTAAATGATTAATTTCTTAAAATTTCTTTCAATTTTACCTTTAAAAATGGTAACTAGTTTCATGCCAATCATGTCTTTTTCTCTTTTTAGTTTAACAGAAAATGCACGTGACCAGCTCTGTTCAGTTAAGGATGCTTACTTTCTCTTCACTAAGTAGGCCTAACAGAAATGTTGAAATAATGATACATTTTTTTACGTTATGCATAAACACCCAGTCATAAATAACATTAAAGTTATACCATGACCTTATATCTCTTTTTCTTTTAACATTATAAAGGGCTCACATACTGTCATTTTTTTTCTAATTGTTTTACATAAATAACTGCACACATTATAACTCTAAACTCAACTGTGTATTTCAGAAGCTGTCACATACTACCACCTCATCATCAGCAATGAGAACCATAAAGATGGACATAAAGACATTGTGAAGATATTTCACTTGAATTTGGTCTTCATTAATTCCATATCATGTTCAGTGTCAACTGATATTTATTAGGAGTTAATTAAGGCAAAAGTTGTAGTTAATAGAGAATATGTCCCCTATACTGTAGTGCAGTGGTTTTCAAACCTGTCCTGGAGTACCCCCAGCCCTGCACAATTTGTATGTCTCCCTTATTAGACACACCCAATTTAGTTCTTGCAGTCTTTACTAACAAGATGAGTTGAATCAGGTGTGTTAGATGACGGAGACATACAACATGTGCAGGGCAGGGGGTCCTCCAAGACAGGTTTGAAACCTCCTGCTGTAGTGTAACTGTAATATTGTGCTATGCTTTAAATTGGCTACTTAAGTGTTCATCTGATTATGTCTTTAGAATTTAAAAGTTAATAATATTTCAGTAATTCATAATGGGGTAATGGGAAAGATATAAGCATTAAGTCTAAAACTATGTGTTTTTGATTTGGTAGTCTAATAAATATTGTATGTACTGGTAATAGCAGTCTTGGGTAAGACTTTAAAGTATGTCATTGTATATTGCATATTGTTTACTTATTTAAACTTAATATTATTATTATTATATTTTCTTCTGAGACTGGATTTTTAAACTCTTAACTCCTTCTAGAGCTTTAAAGGGATAGTTCACCCAAAAATGAAAATTAAGTCATTAATTACTCACCCTAATGTCGTTCCAAACCAGTAAGACCTTCGTTCACTTTCGGAACACACGCAGAGGAGAAGAAAAGTGTTTTATTTTTTTGTATTGTGCCATACAAAAAGTATGCTCGTAGCTTCTTAAAATTATGATTGAACCACTGATGTCACATGGACCATTTTAACGACGTTCTTACTATGTTTCTGTGCCTTGACCGTGGTGGTATTACCGTTGCTATCTATGGAGGGTCAGAGAGCTCTCGGATTTCATCGGTGGCCGTGGGTTAAAATGATTCTTTTGATTTTTTTTACATTCAGCGCAAACAGCTGTTGTTGAGGCTTGTGCTGCCTGATTGTTTGTGAGAGACTTTCATGGAGAAATTAAATGTGTAACGGCATTCATAGAAACATACTGATGTAAAAATTCAACATGTTTAGTTTATTTCTAACATGATGTATTTAAGTAACATACCATGACAAGGGAACTATTTTGCTTAATATTTTTACGAGTGCAAATATTACCTTGATTTTAGTTCAACGAACAAGTAAATTTTAGACACAATATTGACTGTTTTGTTCTGTTTCTTCTTCAATTCTAAGAACGTTAATTTCCTGGTTAAGGGAAATAACTTTCTTACTGTACAATTCTCCCAAGCTTGTAGCTTAAATCTGCATGATTAGTGACACCAGTTATGAGCAAACAATGAACACGTCAAGTGTGATACAAGTAAGGTTTTATTAACTACATAAACACTTAAACTAGTCCAACATACTACATAAACACATAAACTGGTCTAACAT
>NW_015507567.1:3968-4972 GCF_001515645.1 Sinocyclocheilus grahami | reverse complement strand
CCATATTCTAATTTGTTGAGATGGTGAATTGGTGGGTTTTTGTTAAATGTGAGCCAAAATCATCACAATTAAAAGAACCAAAGACTTAAACTACTTCAGTCTGTGTGCATTGAATTTATTTAATACACGAGTTTCACAATTTGAGTTGAATTACTGAAATAAATGAACTTTTCCATGACATTCTAATTTATTGAGATGCACCTGTATAGGCAAAATCAATTGATTTTTTTTTTCATTCACCAATACATTTTTAGGTTTCAGGATTTTCGTTAACCAAACTTTGTATAAAGATGATTCTCAACTATGCTATGGAAGATAAAACAAAATGCTATTCTTAGGTCTCAGGAGGATATGTTGTTTTCTTTTAACATTAAATCCGAATCAGAATGCATTAAATATCACACATGCATGTAATATATTGTGTATTTCCATCACAGGTTTGGTCTTAAATTTCACGAAAGGTGGTATTAAAAAGGTCTGTAGACAGACCTGATATAATTCTCAATTCTTTTTTTCCTCAGAAAAGAAAATGCCAGAATTGTGAGCTGACATTTTTCCTGTCAGAATTTGACAGTAGCAACTTTTTATCTCACAATTTTGAGAAAAGTCACCGGCACTCATGCATTCAAATACAGGGCCACTTTATATCTAATTTCAAATGAGCAGAAATCTGTAAGAAATGTTATGATCCATAGACAAAATAAATGATGAAAATTAGCTGTTATGTCGGAGCAATAGCCTAGCCTTGACCCACACCCACGTCCTGACATATACTACAGCTGTGCACAGGGTGACCCGAGTTCAAGTCTCGGCTCAAGGTTCAGGCTTTTCAAGCCAATGTCAAAGTTTGTTCACAAATTTGGCCTCTAGTTGTGTTATTAATGTATAATGGATTATGTAGATGTGTTTTAAATTATAGAAACAACATAGATCGTCTCGGTTACGTATGTAACCCTCGATCCCTGAAGGAGGGAATGGAGACGTCACGTCGGAGGACCGACGAA
>NW_015507567.1:1537-2919 GCF_001515645.1 Sinocyclocheilus grahami | reverse complement strand
ACTGGACGTGACAAAGCGACCATTGCAAATCATTTTAACTTTGTGACAGTACATCATAAATAGAACAAGGCATCAGTTTAATGTCGGGCTTTGTCGTGTCGTGTCGCACAGCGCCTCATCCAGTGTACACAGCGTCACTGATTATAATGGGTTCTACTGTATTTTGCCGCTCGCGTCCTGTGAAGACACAGTGTTTAATGTAGTTGGTGAGGAGGAAAGCCTGTGTGTGTCCTATGCCTTAGCGGACAGCATGAAACCCACAAAAAATAAATAAATAAATAACAGAGAGAATAATAATAATAACAAGTGCAGTGTTTCAAGTGATGCAGGCATTTTTTCCCTGTAGGTTTTTTTAAATTAAAAAAGCATTACTTTTTCATAATGTTTAGTGAAATTATTTGGTAGTCTGAGGTGGGATGGGAATTCGGTAAAAGAGGGGCACCAGATTTTTTTATAGGTTTAAAGGGGGGCGTGACCAAAAAAGTTGGAGAACCACTGATATAGATACTCATAAGGTGTTATATGTATACTTTCAATAAATAAGTCTTTACATAGTTTCTGAATACTAATTAGGCTGGCTACTTTAGAACATTTTCAGTATTGTTTGTGATCTTAAGATCACAATACGGTAATACGTATTTGTATTCTTTCTGTTTACACTGCTGTATGCTCCTCTGTTATAGGCCATGAGGAAGAACTCTGTCATGCTCACAGAGAATAAACCTCAGTGCTGTTAACTGGGAGAGCAGCTGGAAAACTGGAGGAGAACAGTTGAACACCTATTAATACAGACGACTGTATTATTTTTCTGCAAGAACCACAACAAGCAAAGACAATGATGAGCACTCTGAGCAAACAACAGTCAGACGCTTGATTATGCACTGCACTTTACTAAGTTCTTCAACATGTGATGCTGAGCATTTACTGTTTGTAAAACTTCTAATAAATTAAGTGCATGCCCTTTATAAACCTGTTAGATTTTGATGTTTTATTTTTGAGATTAATAAAATTGTATGTTTTAAGAACTCAATAGCTAAGCATTTTTTTGAGTGTTTAGGATTCTGGGAACAAAAATAAAACTTCCCGCTAAAAACTTTATAAGAATGTTACGGAATACTGTTTGAACAATGTTGTCACTAAACAATTTTAGAATGTTTTTAGAGAATGTTATCCTATCTTTCGAGAGAATGTTCTGGGAACAAAAATAAAACTACCCGCTAAAAACTTTGTAAGAATGTTAGGGAATGATGTTCTCACAATGTTCTCACAAAACAATATTAGAATGTTTTTAGAGAATGTTATCCTATCTTTTTGAGAGAATGTTCTGGGAGCAACAATAAAACTACCCGCCAAAAACATTATGAGAATATTAGGGGAATGAT
>NW_015507567.1:0-1348 GCF_001515645.1 Sinocyclocheilus grahami | reverse complement strand
TACAAGGACAAAAAAATGAGAGAGACTGATAACGGCAGTCAGAAGAGAGAAAGATGTCAAATTTACCATGCACTGCATTAGAAACGCCCTCGCTGTTAACTTTATTTATTTGTTTGTTTGTTTGTTTGTTTATTTATCTATTTATTCTTATTTTTTATTTATTTTGTATTTTTTTGTAATTTGATGCAAAGGTGATATAATACAAATTATAGTGTTATAAATATACATACATTAAACAAAATAATAATAATAATAAACTTTCGAGGTCCATTATATTAAAACTGCATATAAACATGTTTATATAATTGAATCGTATTATGTAATAGTCAGTTCTGGTTCTCAAATTTATTTTATTTTATTTTAGCCCAGTGTTAGATGTTTTCTTATTATTTCTACTAATTTCTCTTTACCAAAAGGACAACTTAGTATCTGTAAAAACTAAGGGCACAAAACCAGGTACAGTTGAGTAGAGTTTATATTTTGAGTACATTTAAAGTAGTGTTTACCCCCCAACAAAAAAATTCTGTCATCTTTTACTCACCCTCCGCATTTTCAAACGTATGAGTTTCTTTCTTCTGTTGAACATTTTGAAGAATGTTGGTAACCAAAATGTTGATGTTCGCCATCAACTTCCATAGAATTTAATTTATTTATTTAAAACATTGGTGCTCAACAGAAAAAAAGAAACTCATACAGATTTGGAACGAGTACATGATGACATAATTTTTGGGTGAACTATCTTTTTAATACCTCCAAGCACGTTGAATATCAAGAATACAATACACAGTCCGTCAGCATATAATTTTAAAGAGAACAAATTAGTTATTTCTCTATAATTTTGCAATGGAAATAAGCTGAAACAAGTATATCTAACCTTAAAAATTGTTGCAGTTTTGACGTGACCACATCTCAATGAGCTTGCAGAATAAAGTGTAAATAGTGGTCTGCTTAGGTAATGGTGAGAGGGTCAGTACCTGTAGGTTCCCACACACAGAGAAGTGTTCAAGCCTGAAGGGTATACATGAGTGCACTGGGTCTTGTTGCAGTTGGTCAGCACTTTAACACCCCTGCTTACAGCTTAAGGATATACTGGTTTAACTTGTAGTGAAAATAAATCCACTTATTTGGCTTTGTTAATTTGGGGGGGGGGGTGTTACTGTAGCTTGGGAGTGGAGATACAATCTAAGCACACAGGTCTGAATGGAAACTTGTACTGTGTATGGAAACAACATCGTACCACAAAAGATTACTGATTGGAGCCGTGATTGAAGCCCAAGACCTAATGAATATGAACATGGTTATAGATAGATTCCAGAAAGATAGATAGATAGATAGATAGATAGATAGA
>NW_015507566.1:53426-62020 GCF_001515645.1 Sinocyclocheilus grahami | reverse complement strand
CTTTGAATTACCATTGTGTATGAAATGTGCTATACAAATAATCTTCCCTTGCCTTGCCTTACTAATCTTTTTTTTTTAAAGTTTTCTAGCAATTAATACCATATTATGATCAGACAAACCACAAACTAAATTATACGTTTTTGTTATACGTTCAGGTTTATTCGTAAATACCAAATCTATCAATGTTTGTGTTTTCCGACTAATACGAGTGGGTCCACTAATCATCTGTCGATAATCATATTTTGAGGTCAGATCCTTAAGCTTTTTTCTACAACACTTATCTAACCAATTTATATTAAAATCTCAGAAAACAAGTACTTCACAGTTACATTTAAAACACTCAAACAGTTCTTCCATATTATCATAAAACATAACCTAACATCCTGAAGGGGGGTTATACAATACTACAATATTAAATTCCATACGTGGAGAAAGAGAAACGTTTACACACAAAGATTCTGTTAAAACGTTTTCAGGTAATGGAATCTCTGTAGATTTAAATGAATCCTTAATGTATATTAATACACCACCACCTCTACCTGTAACTCTATCTTTTCTAAAACATGTATATCCAGGAATATCAACCATACTAGTTAAAATATTATCATGTAACCATGTTTCGCTTAAACATAAGAAATCAAGATTAGATCCAGTTAGCAAAGTTCTAATTTCGTAACATTTCAAAATAAGACTTCTAATATTTAAATGTCCTCCAAAAATTCCTCTAGGTTTCACTGCGGTATTCCAGATAACTTTTGCATGGTTGACAATTTGAAAAAATAAATTCTGATTTTGTTTACAAGAATCGCAGGTTAGATGTAATTTACCATTAACAACATTCTCGAGGTCGGAGCTGTTGTTAACGCAGGTCTGAGGAGTAGCTGCCACAGTGTTAGTTCTTTTCACTCCAAGTCCCTCTCCACGCAGCACACAACTGCAATCCGGACTTCCAGCCGACTCGTCCCGCACTGCACGGTGCAATGCAACCGAATCTACGTAGCAGTCCAAATCATCCCGAGAACGTTCCACCGTATCGCCAGCAGACAACATGCCAGATCCAAAAGGAACACCATTACTTCCACCCATCAGTCCCGTAGGATCTGGTCCAACCTGCCGGCAACTTCAGGGCCTAGTCTCTCACAATCCACCTGGGCCACGTAATCACGCAGCAGAATCCGATCAGCAAACCGCAATCCGAACTCCTCATCCCAGCAGCCCGAAGCTCCTGCCGATACATCCACAAGTGAATCAAAGCCCATTTCACGACCAAACTGCTCAAATGAACAATTAACGTTACCGCTCTGATTGTACAAAGGAGCCAAGGTGTGTGGGCCAGGATTAAGCTGTATATCTCCCGCCAACAGGATCAAAAGAGAGAAGTATATTGACGCATGTAAATCGTCCATATTGATTCGACTGGATTTCAACTTGCCGTTTGCAGCATTACGTGGCGATTTGTATTTCAAGGTGGAACAATAAATAGCAAGCTGACCATGTCCAAAATAATTCAGTTGTTACTCATTCACTTGTGGATCACCAAAAGTGAAAAAATATTGTTTATTCTGTTGCGTTTTTGAGGCCAAAATTCCAGATACCATTAATCCTGAGGCGGTTGGAATACAGAGTAGTACCAAACAGCTGATTAGTAGTAGATACAATCGCCGGCGATAATTAATTGGCACGTGCAGTCTTTTATGGCATTGTCTCCATCTACCTTGGACTGTTAAAAATTACTTCTTTGTCTTTTTCCACTTCTGTGTTCCTATCTTTAAAAAGTCACATAAAAATGTTCCAATAAAAAAAGCAAAACTAAACAATTTAAAAAATAACACAACAAGCACAGAGCCCAACCAACCGTACAAGTCTGCAAGCACCATCTTGGATGCGCGCGCGAGCCCAAGGAGCAAGGCACTTGGCCATTGCCTTTGGTTGAATTAACTCGGTTTCAGCAATTGTTAAAAGTGCACGCTATCATTATTTTCAATAATATTTCATGGTCTCTCCTGACTGCACTGACATACCTTTTACTATGTGCACTTTTTGAAATCAGTGACTGACTGGCTGGATTTGGACATATGTGGCATCCCAGATAAGTATGAAAGCCTTTAAAAACAACAACTTTCAGTTTTGAACTTTCATTATGAAGTCATTATTAACTGTCCAATTGAAAGAGCTCTTCTCATAACCCCTGTTATCCAATGTACACAAGCTCTTTTTAAGTGATTTTTACTGACAGCTGGCCTACTGACACTCAACCCTACAAAGCCCATGCTGGTGAACCAGCATCACCAGCTCCATTTTGCTTGAGAACAGCATGCTTGGTTTATGCTTGTCCACCAGCTATACCAGCACTATACCAGCATCAATCAGCCTGGACCAGCACTATAACAGCACTAACCAGCATAAACCAGCACTATACCAGGACAAACCAGCACTATACCAGCATAAATCAGCCTGGACCAGCACTATACCAGCACTAACCAGCATAAACCAGCACTATACCCAGGTGAAAAATAAATATATTTAAATTGTGCTTATTCAGACATACTTACTATATTTAAGTTATACTATACTAAGTGCATATTAAATGTATTATTTTGTATAACTTTAAGTATATTAAGTGTATTTCAAGATATGTTTAAGTTGGATTTTAATCTATTTGTAATATATTTAATATATTGAAATTGTGTTAAAATGGAACCACTTTAAGTATATTTAGTGCAATTTAAGTGTATTTTTAAAAATACATTTAAACACTGTCAATGCGTGTGTGTGTGTGTGATGTGTGTATGTAGGATGTTAGACCAGTTTATGTGTTTATATAGTCTGTTAGACTAGTTTAAGTGTTTGTGTAGTTAATAAAACCTAACTTGTATCACACTTGACGTGGTTCATTGTTTGCTTATAACTGGAGTCACTTAATCATGCAGATTTATGCTACAAGCTTTTGTAGAATTGTACAGTAAGAAAGTTATTTCCCTTAACCAGGAAATTAACATTCTTAGAATTGACAAGACAGTTGACCCTGAGAGGTCAGCTAAATATCTACAGCGGATCTAAAATATTCATAATTAATTATAACTAGTTATGGTTAATTATTCATATTTCCCATGAGCTGATTCGCTACACTATCATTTGTAAAACTGCATTTTTCCATCTCAAAAATCTATCTAAATTACGACCTATGCTCTCAATGTCAAATGCAGAAACGTTAATTCATGCGTTCATGACCTCAAGGTTAGATTATTGTAATGCTTTATAGGGTGGTTGTTTTGCACGCTTAATAAGCACCTCAGTATTTGAACGAGCTCTTATTGCATTATAGTCTTCCACATCCACTGCATTCTCAAAACTCTGGCAATTTGATAATACCTAGAATTTCAAAATCAACTGCAGGCGGCAGATCCTTTTCCTATTCAGCGCCCAAACTCTGGAATAAGCTACCTATTATTGTTCGGGAGGCAGACACACTCTGTCAGTTTAAATCTAGATTAAAGACCCATCTCTTTAACCTGGCTTACACATAACACATTAACACATTTCTAATATTCAAATCTGTTAAAGGATTTTTAAGCTGCATTAATTAGGACAACCGGAACTGGGATCACTTCCAATAACACACAATGTACTTGCTACATCATTAGAAGAATGGCATCTACGCTAATATTAGTCGGTTTCTTTCTTATTCCGAGGTCACCATAGCCACCAGATCCAGTCTGTATGCAGATCAGATGGTCACTGCAGTCACCTGGATCCAGTCCGTATCCAACCCAGATGGTCGATCAGCACCTAGAGAGGACCTCTACGGCCCTGAATGTCAGCAGAGACCAGGAAAACAAGATGAGCCCCAGAGACAGATCCCCAGTAAAGACCTTGTCTCCTAGACAGCCACCGGGACAAGACCACAGGAACCAGATGAGTCCTCTGCACAATGTGACTTTGCTGCAGCCTGGAATTGAACTGCTGGTTTTGTCTGGCCAGAGGAGAACTGGCCCCCGACTGAGCCTGGTTTCTCCCAAGGTTTTTTCTCCATTCTGTCACCGATGGAGTTTTGGTTCCTTGCCGCTGTCGCCTCTGGCTTGCTTAGTTGGACACTTAATATCCAGTGATATCGTCGACTTGATTGCACAGATACTATTTAAACTGAACTGAGCTGGATGATGACATCACTGAATTTAATGATGAACTGCCTTTAACTGAAAATTGAGTGTTTACTATTGTCATTTTGCATTATTGACACACTATTTTCCTATTCAATACTGTAAAGTGCTTTGACACAATTTGTATTGTTAAAAGCACTATATAAATAAAGGTGACTTGACTTGATGAAACAAGCCAATGACTTGCTAGACATTCTGAAAAGGTAAATGTTGCATTAGACCTGTTCGTCAGGACATTTTAAGCAGTGTTGTTACTGGTTATGGCTGCTTTTGGTACTAAATGACTCTAGTGGTGCTAAATAAGAATTTAAAATAGTCCATGAAACAGGCCAAGGACCTGTTAGACATTCTGAAAAAAAAGTAAAGTTACATTAGACCTGTTTCTCATAGTTCTAAGGACATTTTAAGCAGTGTTGTTACTAGTTGTGACTGCTTTTGTTCTTGTGCTACTAACAAGAATTTAGAATAATCATCTTCCCTTTTTTATTAAATTTTTTTCTCTTTAGTACAACTCATCTAAGGAGCTAGTTTTTTTCTTTTTTTTTTCTTTTAATGTTTAGGCAAACGGTTGTCACAGAAAGGGGAGTATATATGTTTTAATGATTTGTTTTAATGTATGTGTTATGGAAACGTGTTTGGAAAGTGCTTAAATGTTTAATAAACCGCGCTTAATAAACGTATTTTATAAACTCTAGTGATGGTCATTAATTAATTATTAGCAAATGGTTTGCGAACATATCATTATGTTGTGACTTTACTTGTTGAAGCACATCATTATTAACTCATCATTTAGTCACTGTAGTAATTTGCACATGAATTTGCACAAATAATGCAGTAATTATTCATGTATTAATGCATATTACTTTACCTGTTTTGCCTGGAAGTTCATATACAAGGCTTTGGCTCACTGTGGTAATTAACAAGTTAATTAACACTATTAATTAATAAAATAAGTTATTAGGTAATTAATCCACAATGACATATTTAATTGACAATTCATGTATGAACTAATGTTTTAACCAGACAGACTCTTTATTAGTTGCTAATGTTACAATCATTAACGAATAGCTTAGATAATCATGAGTTATACATTAATTCAGTATTATCTGTGCATTAGTTAAGCATGAATTAATGCTTATTAGTGCACACGTATTGTAAAGTGTTACCGATTGGCCTAAACATTTATAGACATTACTTTTATATCGTCAAAACATTACTTTTATATCGTATTGTTTATAGAAAATAAAACCATCCTTATGCCATACAACATTTAACTTAGATGCAATGAAAGGTTGCCTATCATATTTCAAAATGTTGCACCCGATTTCACACATTTTAGTCTGGAATTATAGTTTGGGAAAAGTCCTACTAGTAAGCAGTCACGTTTATGTCACAACAACACATTATCTAATGCAAATAAGAAACATTACTTACTCGGCATAGCATACCTCCTCTGCTGGCTCTAGCTGCGCTCGCGTTCTGTTTGTGAGGTAAACATGAAGCTTATTCCTCTCAGCGCGTCTTCTGAGGTAAATACAGGCTTATTCCTCTTTTCTCAAACACGAAAAGTATCCGAGATGAACATCTTGCTGCTTTGTTTACGGTGATGTGGGCGTTTACATGTTGCGCATCTCACATGGAGATTTGTAATATCAATAGCGCGAACAGCGCGTGAGCGTGATCTAATTAGTATGGAAGCCCGTTTCCGCCACTGAATAAAAAAAATTTAATTCTGTAAGTCATAATAATGAGAAACTTTCTCAAAATTATGACTTAGTATCTCGTAATAATGAGAAACTTTCTCGTAATAATGACTTGGTTTCTCATTATAACGAGAAACCAAGTCATTATTAGGAGAAAGTTTCTCATTATAACGAGATACTAAGTCATTATTACGAGAAAGTTTCTCATTATAACGAGAAACCAAGTCATTATTAGGAGAAAGTTTCTCATTATAACGAGATACTAAGTCATTATTACGAGAAAGTTTCTCATTATAACGAGAAACCAAGTCATTATTAGGAGAAAGTTTCTCATTATAACGAGATACTAAGTCATTATTACGAGAACGTTTCTCATTATTACGAGATACTAAGTCATAATTTTGAGAAAGTTTCTCATTATTATGACTTACAGAATTAAATTTTTTTTATTCAGTGGCGGAAACGGGCTTCCATAAATTAGAGATAATGAGAACAGAGGGGAAAAAACTGGACCTGTCGTTGGTTTCATACGGATTACTTTATCACAGAATATTTGTTTTCGGTAAGAGTTACTTCATTTAAGAGTAGACATGTCAAGCTTTCTATAAATATATTTCTCCTGTCTGTGTGTAAAGTATTTGTTGAGTTTCAGTTCATTTTAGTGACGCGTTTCTAAAATCAGTTCACAGAAACAGTGAGGACTGAGAGCCTGTTTATTTTCTTTATTTTACAAAAGTGCGAGATAGTAAAATAAATAGAAAATACGAGAGAGACCGCACCGGTGCGGGCTTCGACCCCAGGGGGTTAATTAACATAGCAGAATCGTCATTTAGGAATAAGATCTCATGTGTTTTAATCGAGATCGCAATCTTTTAATGATTAAATGTGCATACATATGAGCCTATAGCCTATGTTGTGTGAAGCCCATGTCTTTTTTTTTTTTACCAGGCCCAGGTGGTCTCCCCGCTAGGGCTGTAGTACTCGAGTCCAGACTCAAGATATTTTTCTATTGTCTCGGACTTGTCTCGGACTCGTTGGTGTTTGCACTCAGACTTAGTCATTGGACTTGCCAAATGTTCTCATTGGTCTCGACCGAGTCCAGCAATATGCTTTTTTTCTCCTTCGAAACAAAACCACATTTGCATGTCGCGCCTGAAAATGCAGAATTAAAAATCCCTTGCAGTAGCTCTGCTAATAAATTTATTTTAAAAAATGGCTATCCTTTTACAGCTATGATCAGCTGTTTCTCCATCATGGCTTAGCTTTAAATTTTGTTACGGGAAAGGATGAAGCTGATTGGTTGATTCTTGTCACATGACCCGCGGTGCACTTGCTGCGTTCTGAAAAGTTTAGATGTTTCTAATTTAATTTTCTACCTATTATATTGTGTTTTATTAACGTCTACACCTACTCCAACCTTAAAATTACCCTTTACAATAATGAAATACTAAATATTGTTGTACAATGTGACAAAAATGATGCTGTATTTATGTGCGCATGCGTCATATCCTGAGCTTTGCTTGTGCACGCTGGGCGAAGACATCAATCATTTTAATTTTTGATTAAAATGACCAGATGTCAGCAAACAGCAGCATTATACAGTATGGTTTTACAAACCACAGAGAATTCTTCGACGGGGCACAGAAGAAGAAGAAACACTAGGCCAACTGCAAATTTTGCAACAAAACTATTGCAGAAACCTGTGGGACAACATCTAATTTCGTAAGGCACCTGAAAAGACTTTTTGACTCTTTGGTAACACTTTACAATAAGGTTAATTAGTTAACTAGATTAGTTAACATAAACTAATAATGAATATTCCTTCTACAGCATTTATTAATATTAGTTAACTTTAATTTCACCATTCACTAATGCATTATTCAAATGACAAGTTGTGTTTGTTAACATTAATGCACTGTGAACTAACATTAACTAACAATGAATGAACAACTGTATTTTTATTAAATAATGTTAACAAAGATAAATAAATACACACACACACACACACACACACACACACACATAGATAGCTGAAGATGTTCATGTTTATTACTTAGTTTTTTTGTTTGAAAATGCTCCTTTGGTTTATTACAAGTAATAAGTTCAAGAATGGGAACATGTTCATTGCAGTCATTTTGAAGTTAAAATGTTTTGTAAATTTTTTAGTGACACCTGTGTTGCTTGTTATTTGTTATCTTTTCCATTGGCAGCCCAGAATGTTATTGTTACACTATAATTTTGTTATACACAATTATTATTATAAAGTAGTATAATATATATATTGTATATAATATTGTATAACACTATTGTTACACTATAATAAAAAGACTGAAAATGTGAAGTTGCACTTCAGCTTGTGTGAAATTGCTATATCTAAAGTAAATAAAATGTAAATAAAGTAAATAAAAATAATTTGATCCTACAGCTCCAAACTCGGTCCTAGAGGGCCGGTGTCCTGCAGAGTTTAGCTTCAACCACAATTAAACACACTTGAACCAGCTAATCAAGCTCTTACTAGACACACTAGAAACTTCCAGATAGGTGTGTTAAGGCCAGTTGGAGCTAAACTCTGCAGGGCATTGACCCTCCAGGATCTAGTTTGGAGACCCCTGTCCTACAGAGTTGTTACTTTGCACATGCTTTTTGATCATTACAAATAATAATGTAAAATTATTTTCATAGATTAGGAGATATGCTGTCTCTCGCATCACATACATTATCAATAGTTAAG